>NC_056735.1:631888966-632044423 GCF_019279795.1 Protopterus annectens | reverse complement strand
GGAAACACCTTGATGGGGAGGGGTGTTGGGAAATCGGAAACCCATGAGCCCCCTAGTGGAAACAGTGGGACTGAGGTCCCCGCCCATAGGCAGTCACCACTGCACCCTCACAGCCCCGAAGATGGCTGTGCTGGGGGCTGAGTTGGAGAGCCAGGCTGACCCTCTAGTTGCAACACGTTGCCCTTGAGCTGGCGTAGCACATCTCCATCCTATTAAGTGGTTCCACCTGAAGGTGGTGCAGGACCAATGAACAAGGAGGTCCCGGGTTGGGCCCCAGACGTGCTGGTGCTCGGTGCCACGGCCAGTTGAGGTGGAACAGGTGGGTCCGCTGGGACCTGCATTCCCATACTTGCTATGGTGTTTATGTTTTATCAACCTGTGTGGGTTAGTAATAGTCAACACATTCCAGGATTAGGTATAACAGCATGCATAGATATTCCCATTAACCCAGACACCAGATAGGGAACAGTTGCATAGCAAATAGAACACATGCATATGTGGGACCACAGTGGTAATTACAACAGCAGGCAGGTACATTGATGGCACCATGCCACCAATGTAGGAGTATTTCAACATAGCACATGCATAGAAACAGATTTAAATAGTTATCAAACAATAGGACATATGTCACAACATTACAGTTAAGTCAGCACATACCAATTGAGTTGATTATTTAGTTTACTGTTGCAGATATGGTGGGGGGGGAGATGTCAGTTAACAACTAGTATATTCCTGTAGTTCGCATTACGTTTCTAGTTAGCGCTGTTATCTGTACCTTACAAGTATTAGTACACTACCCTATTGCCTTACTTTGGACATTGGTATGGCTGTTGACAACTGTGTACATGAACTGGTTTTACCTGCAGTATACACCTCTTAGCTGGTATACCTGGAGGAATTGTTTGTTAACACTAACTAACTGTTTCTACACATACTCCCAGATTCCAGATTGATGTTATGCACATACCTGTCCATGTCTTTTTGCACAGACTCTGGGCATGCCTTGACCACATGCAGCTGAACCGGGACATATTTTGACTGTTGCCCTCCTTAATCCTTTAGTGAATTACAACACTCTTATACAGAATTTCTTAGACAGTTATATTATGTAGCACAGTGTGGGTGACAGTGATGAGTGATACCTTATTATTCAGAGCAACTGCAATACACATAATGCCATACAGTGCCACACAGGGTATCAACCTTTTATTTCTAGGCACAGTGTTCGTATCTGACAGACTTGTGGGAGCAATATTTGCTAGCACTACCTGAATGTTGCCACACAAATTACCAGATTCCACATTAGTATTATGCCCATACATTTCACTCTGTTACTATATACACACACTGGTCATAGCTTGACAACATGGGGTGTAGATGGTACATACCTGGCTTATTACTCTCATAACATTTTGGGGAGTTGCTAGAGTGACAGGTTTGTTCTCACAGATGTTTGACAATCAGTTGTATTTCTTGTTTGCTGCCTAAACATCTGGGATCATCCCACTGATTTCCCAGGAGGACAGGGTGACAGGCAGCAGATATGGGCCAATATACTGGACATTCTGGACATATCTGTACAGTTGTGGGGTATGATTCTGTATGCAGCCTACTACCACTCCCAGGATTCGAACTATGGCTGTGTGTGCTAAAAATACAACAGTTCACGTCTCAGTTGAGTGTACTATTTGGAATTTGTTGTCTGTCTTTCTGTCTATGTCTCTCTCAGTTGTACTGTATGACCTCTTGGGATTACACCAGTCATATACAGACGTTCCTACACATTTTGTTTATGTTGCACAGTGTGGGTAACCGTGCTTAATACAACAGTACTGTTAAGTGATTGCAAATCTACATTACCATCTGAAACCAGAGTAAATACATGCAGTCCAGCAATTAGACCTTTATTGTCAAGCTATTATGCTTTTATTTACATACAGCCTATATGAGACTCTTCCTGCCATATTCTCTGGTGTATGCAATACATACCTTAAACAATACAGGTTTTATACAGGCAACTAACTTACTACTACTATTAGATTTATTTTCTATGACAGTACATACAAGAGTATTATTAACCTGCCTCGCGTCGCAACCACTCCAAGCGACCTCCATGGGCCTCCTGGTTCGTAGCCTGCTCACTTGCCGCTGTGAAGGACAAAAGAGGAATATGTAGCCATACCTATCCATAATATACATGAGCTGGCAATTATTAAACAGGTAGTGGACTGATACTTACACATGGCTGGGACCTTCCCTGTCCTCCTAGCCTCTTGTTTCCACTGATCCAAGAAATCCCCCTTTCGCCGCTTCAGGTTGGCATAGGGCTGATTTCCCACACTTTGCCGTGATTGGACAGTTTTGAAAAGGCTAAGCTATGGGCAAACCTGCTTACTTAAGGTTGGCATTCCTTGAAGGGGTATATCAGTGGGCAGACTGAGTTAGCTGGTCTACACATTGCTTACACCTACTAAGCTGGGCTCTGCAATGCTTAGCATTTTTTAATATTTAAGTTGTATTATATTTGCTTTTTAGCATTGATTTATTATTCATTACATGTTATGTATGTGTTTGGTATCCATGATTCATGACTCGTACACTGTATGGGGTCCTTGTGTTTATTAGGAGATTTCACCACTTTATTACAATGACAATTCATGCGTCAGGGCTGACAACTCGGCATGTAAAAATCTACTGCCAAACATTAGCAGACCAGAGTCCCGCTGTGGCGACCCCTAACCAGGAAAAGCCGAAAGACACAACAACATTACAATGACACCTCACATCTGGGATTAAAGCAGTACTCCAGTTCACATATTTATGTTATGTAGTAGGTTATACAACGTAAAACTGTATATAGATTCCTTTCACATGTTCAGTTTGAAGTCCCTATAGTGAGGATCTGTTTGATGATACCTCAAGTCTTATGTACTGCTGTGATGGCTTTAGTGGTCAACTACTGTGGCTATAGTATACAGGGTCCTGGATTCAGGACCTGCAAAGGCTGTTTATTTTGTTTCTGGTCAGAACAGCGGCTGATGCATACATAGTGATTAAGGCACTTTTAAGCAATTGTAAGCGGGTTTGCGCAAAGGTAAGCAATGTTAACCTCCGGTTAAATATGCTTACAGAGAGTTCGCTTCAGTATTGCTTAACCTGTGCATTGCTTACCCTCGCTTAGTACTGCTTACATATGCTTACTCCCGCTTACTACTGCTTAATAGTGCTTACTAGTGCTTATTCCCGCTTACCACCACACAGATTTAGACAGTAATGTATACTGGTTCTTGGGAAGGTGGTGGATTTGGAAACTGTATGGAGTTAACATTCATTACACATTTTACCTAGCGTTTGTATCCCTGATTCCTGTGTACATATACTGTATGGGGCACTTGTGATTATCTGTGGACTTTGCAACATTATGACAATGACACCTCACATCTGCATTTAATGCAGTACTCCAATTCACAAATATATGTTATTTAGTAGGTTATGCAACCAAAATTATTGGTCATAAAGTGATTTTGCATGGAAAATGGAATGTACGAGAGTGGGACTTGAAGTGGGAATGACTGCTCGTAACGCGAATGCTCTGCCCACTACATTGTTGCTGTACTGCTTCATCTGCATATATCTTGCTTTTTATCCCCTTGTGCCATTTAAGCTGCATTAACCATAGCTAAGTGATGGGCAAACCTGTGCACCTACGGTTAAATTTAATCTGGTTCATAAAAAAACAGATCTTTAGATTTGATGTTTTAACTATTGCTCTTGTAAACGTGGGGGGATGTTGCTGGGGGTATGCAAACACCTATGAGCAGTCTCGCTCATTCTTTTATTAGTACTCTGCTGTTCTTCATTTCAGGGACGTGTGTATATTCTGAGAGCTCTGCTCTCAGACACACCCCCTGCATTTGTACACTCTCCATGTAAGTTTAGGAGCTCAGGCAGCACGCCTTCATTAATATGCATGGCATGCTGCTGTCATGCTCCTAAACGGCCGCTTTCGTGCAGGACTAAGCTAGTCCAGCACAGAAGGATAGTGAATCCGGGAGCAAGTATTTCGGCTGCATGGTTCTGAATGCTTATTTAAACCAAGCTTCACTGAAACAGGCAACCAGCCAGTACTGTGCTATCTCCCTCTGAGACTTACAACTAAAGATAAGACCATTATTGCTTGTATTTCTGCACTTACTAACTATTATCACTGTTTTGCCTGATTTATTTCTGCATTTTTACTGTAAGTTTTGCCTGTTTTCACCCTCTGCATTTAACTTGTGTTCTGGGCAATTGCACTGTGTAGCATAGACTAGCCACACATTCTGTTGTGTCTAGATCTGCTTGTATTTGAATTTAGCACTAATCCCCAGCAAACTTTTTCTGGAGAGGGCCCTCTGCACCCTTGTGGCAGTAAGTGTGTGGCTAGAGATCCGTCTGTTGAAGCTTATTGGTCTAGCGCTATGTTCTGAGCTTTTGATTGGGTATTTTGCTGACCAGTAAGGTTTTTTGCTGACTAGTAAGGTTTTTTTCTTTTATTTTAAAAGTGCCTTGTTTGCGAGAAATGCACAGCCATGCACTATTGCATACTAACGAGCAGTTGGGATTATTGTTGGCGGCTATAGGAGAATTAAATTTTCCTTTAGTCGTGGTCTGTTCTCCAGTGGGACAGTTTGATTGTTGTGCTTCCCTATTGGTCTGCAGAACAGTACAGCCTCTGAACTACCCTGTCTAGTTCTTCTCATCTATACTAGTAGACTACCCTCTCACAGAATCCCCAACTGGTCATTTCTGGCCAATCCCTGTTACTGACCACACCTTTTACCTTGCACTATGGAAGGACAATATCCCACCATTTCTCCTACCTACCTGGTCAAATTAGGCATCCTGAGGCAATGTAGCATTTGCCTCATGTACACTGACAGCATACTTCTTTTACTATACTCCAGCTCCGTATGCAAGAGTTTCATATATGTATATAAAAAAACAGAATCAACGCTCCCTCACTCACCAGTCGATATACCTGACCCTAAGCAGGTTGTCAGCACTCATATCTCACTACCCTCACCTACAGCACAACAAGCACATAACCCCACATATGTGGGGTCCTCTCTAAAAACCTACCCATAGCTCAGAGACCTCCCAAACACACACATAGTTCACTTGCAGATAAACAGAGTATACATGAAAACACATATGCCAGTGTCTCACAAAGCCATTAAGGTGCAACACAAAACCAGATATACTAGTCATAGGTGATTCTGTTGTGAGATACACTGGTGTACCACTCAGCAGGCTGGATAAAGAGAAGGTCATAGTTAGCCATCTGTTAAGTGCCAGGATCTGGAACATCACACATGTACTCAAGTCTCTCAGAAGCAAGTACTGTTATGACTCTGTCATAGTACATGTTGGTGTGAACGACTTGAGACCTACCTCTCTGGACTGTAATGAGGAGAGGCATGACGGAGCTTTCTGATTGTGTCCTAGGCAAGTATGTCCCTAGCCTTAAGCAACATACTACCTTCACCTAGGATGATGCTGCAATACAAGCAAAGATATCTGACTTCAATAATTGGCTTAGTTTCTGGTGTCATTCTAAGGGGATCCAGTTCCTGTCAGCCTGGAATGATATGATTGATAAACCGCGATGCTTTGCCTGTCACCACTAGCATTTCGTCTTCTGGCAAAGCCTCTTGCATACCCCCAGTGCCTTTTTTAGGCAATGCCATAAGTACAAAATTTCTAACATAAATTATTCAGGGTCATGCTGATAAACACTAGGAGTCTAAACCTAAAACTGCACTCATGGCAAGCTGCCCTCACCTTGAAAGATGCTGACATCTATGCTGTCCCAGAAACCTGGTTCAAAGCTGCAGAAAGTACCCCAGGCATACTGGGTTACAGCACCTTCCACTTGCTCAGACCATCAAATGAGAGCTGGAAATCCAAAGGAGGAGGAGTATCAGATTTTTAGACAAATACTCCTCCAGATTGGTAGTAAATGAGTCCCTCGAACTACTCCAGGTACAACTCTCTGTAGGTAAAACTCCTCTCCAAAATATTGCCAGTTATAGGACCCCCTCCATGAACCAGGGCACTCACAATGCCTACCTGGACTTTCTGTAGTCCCTCAGTATACCACTAAATACCCTGGTTTTGGGAGACTTCAACTACACATCAATAAATTGTTCTAACTACACCTGTACCAACGCATTCACCCAGAAGGTCTTGAATTTTCTAAACTTTAATGCCCTGGACTAGTTGGTGGACACCCCCACTAAGGGTTCAAACATTCTGGATCTAGTACTTATGAACATGAGTGATCATTGCACCACCCCTAGTGTACAGTCATCTCTAGTGAAATCTGATCATACGTCAGTCATACTAGAAGTAACAATAGAGTCTGACCCTCTGCCAGCTGAAACTAGACTAAAAATGTCTCCAAAGCAAACTATAATCTCTTACAAGATGATATTACTAGTTTTATAGCCCCTACCCCTACTAATGACAAGGATATCTATGCCAAGGTTTATACCAAAGCCTTATGTAAACACCTTCAGAACTGCATCAACTCAGCTGTACCTGACAGGATAAAAGTAAATTCCTTGCGTAAGAACAGACCTGCATGGTGGACGTCTGCCATAAACAGGCTATATAACAGGAGAAAGAAACTGCTTTCTAAAAGCAGTAATATATGGTCCTCAAACTCAAAGTACTCCCTCCTCAGCCTAAATAAACAAGTAAGACACCTAGTGAAAAATCCAAAGATGACTATGAATCTAAATTGGCCACCCTAGCCAAGGGTAAACTATAAGGCATTCTTTGGATACGTCTGCATCCTCAAAGGAAAATGCCAGATTTGCACATAACTTCTAAATGGCACAACATATACTGAATCTGCTGGCAGATGAGTTTCAGTAAGAACTTTTTCCCCTGTCTCCGCCCAGTATACCACAAGACATCCCTATTCCATGCCCCCCTCCAGAAATCACTAAGGAACAGGACCTTAATGCCCTTTCCAAGGCTAAAAATACGGCCTTTATGGGACCGGACAACATCCTTGGCTGCATCCTGAATTGCTTGAAGCAAGAGTTATCTGTACTTCTGAGTACCCTCTTTAACCACAGTCTAAGCACTGGGTATGTTCCTGCAGATTGGAAAACTACCACTGTTATCCCCTTACACATGGAGGTTCCTCTGCTTACCCTGGGAATTACAGACCCATAAGTCTGACCAGCGTCATATGTAAGCCCATGGAGAGGATCATCATGGATCTTGACAAGGATATAGGAGATTTCCAAACACTAGACTCACCCGGTTTGGTTTCATCAAAGGGAGATTGTGCCTACTAAACTTGGTGTACTTCTTCGTAACAGTCAACAAATCTCTGGATGAAGGCAAAACTGTGCATGTTGCCTGTTTATACCTAGCGAAGGCCTTCACCACCATTCCCCACTCAGGCATCATTGATAAACTTGCCCAGCTGAATGTAAACCAGATATAGTCAGGTAGGTTGCAAACTGGCTCACCAGTAGAATGCACACAGTTAAAATAGAGGACTGTTCATCCACCTTCATACCAGTAACCAGTGGAGTACCACAGGGCTTAGTGCTGGGGCCCCTGTTGTTTGGAATTCACTTTTCAGAAGTGCAGGCACAAAAAAAAACGGTATGTGGCTAACAGCGTTTACAGATGACTGCAAACTGGGTGCAATCATTGAATCCCCTAGTGATATTGACACCCTCCACTAAGGTCTTATTCAAACCGATTAGTGCCAAAGTCACAGCTCAAGTTAAACACTAAAAAGTGCATCATCATCCCATTCGACAAGAGAGGGGTCCCTGCAAAGTACCATATTAACAACACCACCTTAAGTAACCAATCCATGGTAAGAGATCTGGGCACACTGGTTGACAGCAACCTCTACTTTGGCTATCATGTTTCTACAGAGGTAAGGAAAGCCTTCTACATTTCCTATCTCATCAATAAGGGCATTGCCTCCAGTAAAAAAGAGGTTATAACCCCCTGTAATCCTCCCTTATAAGACTAATTATATATAGAGTACAATGCACCCTTTGGTATGTACGTTGCGAGGCACCTCCAACAATTGGAAAGACCTCAGAAGTACCTTACAAAGAAAATTGAGGTGTCCAACACCTGTCCGTATACTGATAGATTAAAATCCCTATCACTATATTCTGTGTCGTACAGACTACTCAGGGGTGGCCTCTGCCTAGCCTATAGGGCAGCTACAGATCTTGCCCTGATGGAAATGCTACATGTTAGCAAGACAAATGGTACGCACTGCACCAGCTCTAGCAACCTCAACATGAGAAGCAGTATTAACAGGACCTGCTGGAGAGACGGGTTCATCTCCCAGAGGCTGCCCTACTCTGAAATAAGCTTCCAGTCGTAGTAAAACAGAGCCCCTCACGGATCCTTTTTTCCTGGACAGGGGCAGCAGGTGTTGAATCAGGTCTACTAATAGCACCATTAAAAGAGGGAAATAAAATTTGGCTAGGCTTATAAGGGCCTCAGGGCCATTAACCTAGTATCTCCTATGTTCCTGTGCCAATGACCTTTCACTTTTTAATGTTTAAGTCTTCATGCCTACATTCAGACCTATAAAGGCAAACCCCACTATTGTGGACATGCATGTTTCAGCCTTTTTTATTACCTCATCAGCACAGCATAAGTAGATAGTTGGTTTTACTTCAGAAACACAGGGTCTTTAAACCCAGCTGATACCCATAAACATTAAGGAGCCTGCAAAATATCCCAACTACCATCAAAACCAAAGGGTAAAAGTGTCACACAGACAAGCCCAGTAAAAATTACAAGAAAAACTGAATGGTTTGTTTGTGTGACCTTTTTACCATTTGGTTTAATCTATAGATATAGCTATATGGATATATGTATAACTATACCCACACATGTAATGTGTATGTAGAGAGATAAATGCATAAATAATATAAAAACGTCCCTTCATGCTGCTTCTTACCTGCATTTGAATGTTGCGTGTTAGGAGAGCTGGCCATCAGCCACTTCATCCTGTTACTTACAGAATATCTCTTCCAATGATCTGAGCTCATTCCAGAACTTTGGTAATCAGCTGCACAAGTGGACTCCTTGCCTCTGTCCTCTGTGTCCTTGAGAAGCTAAAGTTTGCTAGACATTTTAAAATAATCAGGCTGCACTGTTAATTTTCCTTCTCAAAAATGTCCTGTCTGGGCCTGCGCTCAAAATTGGCTGTGCTCAGTCAAACTCTCCAACTTATCAGATGAAAATAAATAAAAAGATAAATAAGTAAATATCATCTTGCCATATGTATTGGCTTGATAAGAGTAGTTGGGAAACATCTGTGACAGTGTATTGCTGAAAAAAGTTAACATTTGTCTTCCAGACATTTATCAGAGCTGTGAGCTTTATGTGCTACAGGAAACTTTCTTAGATATATATAGTATTTTTTAATTAACTCTGTCTTTGTGTTGTTTTCTAAAAATAATTGCATTACAGTTTTATAATTGGTGATAATTATACTTGTTGATGGAGAAATAAGTGCTGCTGACTCTAAGCTCTTTGTTCCCCAGTTGGACGTGTATGTGGCTTAATTGGCAATAACATTTATTTGCCTGTAGAGAGGTATGTGTGTCTGTGTGTGTGTCTATGTCTGTGTCTGTGTAGGTGTGTGTGTCAGTGTAGGTGTGTAGGGTATAGGCAGGCACCTTGCAGCTGGGTGATGTCCCCTGCAATGCTTATTCCTTACCTTGCATCTTTTGCTTGCAGAGTCAGTTTCCATATCTTCCATGACTCCGAGCAGGATAAGTAGAATATTTAAAAATGGTGAAATAAATACCTCATATGTACTTGTATAATTAATGAGAATGTTTGTAATAATGATGGTTTTTTTTTTAATCATAGACTGAGTGGCAAGGAACACAGCGTCTTTACAGGTGTTGCACTTGTTTACTGTGATGTGAAAATGGGTAAGTGGTATCACTTTTTAACTTTGTTTAAAGATATTCTAGTAGGGAAAGCAAAATACTGGTAGTAAGAAAGTGCATTTATCTTTATTTTTTATTTGTTTGTATTTTGGTGTCTAAGCAGTCCCTCTGGGACACAGTGGTCTCTTTCAAAGGGAGACCCAGAATTAGATATAGAGTTGTAAAAAGTTGAAAGAAAGTAGGCCAGTGTATTGTACTGCTTAGTGGTACAGTTACTAAAACAAAAGTAATGTAGCTTATTTCAAGAATAAATCAAAGATATAGGACTAGATAAAAACTTGCAAAAGGCTGCAAAAAAGTAAGCAGGTATATTGCAGTGCTAGTGGTACAGTTATTAAAATAAATATGATGCAGCTTATTTTAGGAATAAATTAGAGATATGAAGAAGAGAGACTTTTGAAATAGGGAAGGCAGAAAATGCCATCAGATGAGGACTGTGTCTTAGAAAATGCCCTACCCTTTGATTGTTTTCCCAGAGTTGATGCAACAGTTCCATTCCTTACAGTAATTCTACTCCAGCTGTCTTTGACAAATTAGATACTGATAGCTGTCACAATGCCCAGGAAATAACTTATTTTTTTGGTTACGGAAGTTAGCCCCATAATTGATGCCTTGAGACAACCTCCTGAGTCAGGACATTGGGCATGTTTTTCCTTGCTTTGCTTACTAATAATACCTTTGAAGTAACGTGCATTAATTTGTTCGTATGTTCCATATTATCCCTTATGCCTTGTACTCTCTGATAACTTTTATTTCTTATAACTCACTTTTATCGTTGTTCATAACATAATGCCCAGAATATCACACAATACATTTTATTGCCAATAATGAAATCTATATTTAAAGTAAAGTAAAATATTGTACGATAAACATTTTTTGTAGAGTGGCAAGTCCTCTGAACTTCTGTACCCTACCCTTTTTACTTGTATATATACCAACTGTTTGATCAGAAGATGCAGGGAATAGAATATTTTACAAGCATTCCTTTTTCCAAAATGTTGGTATATTTGGAGTATATAGACTGAGTAAAAAAAAAAAAGTCCACTTCAGTAGGTTTTGTAAGAAATGCATACAAGAAACCCAGCAGCTTTGTGCTGATAAATTAAGTGATGAGTGCAGGGCACTCAGCCAGAGTGCAAGCCAGGGCAGCAGGCACTGGAATAACTTTCCAGCGCCATGCCTGACCCCAGCTGTGTGACTTTGCAGACAACTTTAAAGAATCTTTTGCCACCTTCCCTTTTGATGGGCCTTCACTCTTTTGATCAACAATTAAAGAAATAGCTGTTGAGGTTTCAGCAGTATGAGCAGATGCTGTCTGCCATAGGTGTCAAATTTGAGAACCCCGTGAGATCCTTAGTAGGAATTAGAAGGGTTCCAAATCCCTGTAGTTCAGGAGATCCCAGCATCAACCCTTTAAGTCCCTCTTTAACAGGGCTGCAGAGGTGACCCCTTTAATGGATGACAACCATGTTGTCAGAGGGGTCTGTAAAACCAGGCATTCAGAGAACCCCTCTCAACAAGACCAAACCAGCACCTCTGAAGGCTTGCCCAGCTGCTCATTTCTGGAGGCACTCTGGGGGAGAGGTGATTATTTAAGCATTTAGCTGCATGGATGGCCATCCAGGACTAATGGGTGCAAGAAATTATATCCAGATGGGAGACAATACCATTTTTTTAAGGCAAACACTGCAGAAGACACCATTGCCAAATGTTTCACCCCACCAGTTGCAAGCAGCTATTCAAGAGGTGTCTGTCCTTCAAAAAAGGACCACAAAGAGGTCTCACCAGACCAGAAAAGGCCAAGAGTTTATTCAAGACTCATTTTGGTTCCAAAGAAGAGCAAGGACATCAGATCACTTATGGGCCTCTATGAGCTAAACCTGTTCGTAAGGAAGACCGCATTCACAATGGTCATGGTGCCAGTGATGTTTACCTAAATAAAAAAAAAATGACTGGCTGTGCTCTGTAGACCTCTGGGACATGCATCTCCATGTAAAAATCACAAAGTAGTCCAGGAGGTTCCTGTGCTTTCAGAGGGGTATCAATTATTACCAGTTCAGAGCCTTGCCCTTTGGTCTCACCACAGCCCCCTCAGTCTTCATGAAGTGCACGGTTGTGGTCACAGCCTACTTGTGGCTTAAAGGGATGGTTGTATTTCTGTACTTAGACAGTTGGCTTCTAGCTACAACATCCAAGAATTCCTTACTTACAACCAGGACTACTTTGTACAGCTCTGACTGTCTTTAAATATTTTCATAAACTATCAAAAGTCACACTTTCAGCCCTCACAACAAATTACTTTCATTGAATGCCACCTGGACACAACTTCATGTTAAGTGTGTGTGTCACTTCAGAAAGACTGTTCCCCCTTCAGCATTCAGTGTGGATTGTTTATCATAAATAGAACACTCCTGCAGCGCTGGTTGTAACAGTACTGGACGTTATGGCAGCACAGTTATTGTGGTCCAGTATGTCAAATTTCACTTGGGAATTCTTCAGTGTATGTTATTCACAAAATGTGAATCTTGAAAAAGCCTGATATCTATGCAGGCGAAAGCGCTTGATTTATTAGTGTTTTGTTTACCTCATTGTGTTGTTCGTGTTTAATAAAGGATTTATCAACAGTTGCAGCTTGGAGAGGTTCATTGGACTACCACGGTGCTTACTGCTTTCTTCTTTTTGGTTGTTGGGACTTAGTTCGTGTTTTGGCTTTATTCACAAAATGTTCACAACTAATGGAGTCCACATTGTATTCACTTTTTAGAAAGAATCTGCTCAAAAGACATATAGGAGTAGATGGAAAAGTTTCTCAATCTGAGCTGCTAGCCAAATGTTTGATCCGTATTCAGTTTCTGTTGTGGCTGATGCACAGTTTCTGTTTTCAATGTTTGCAGCTGGTTCCAGCTTCTCTGCTGTCAAAGCGCAGTTAGCTGCCATTTCCATTTACCACCCTGGATTGTAAAACATCACTTTGGCCTCTCATAAACTGTGCAAGGCTTTCCTTGAAGGAGTATTCCTTCTTTACTTTCCCACCCTAGGATTTGAATTTGGTCCTGGAAGCACTAATAAAGCCACCCTTCAATCCATCTCCTGCAGCAACCCTGAAGTACTTTATCGTGGAAAACATTTTTTTTCTAAAGGCTATTATACCAGCTAGAATAATTATAGAACTACATGGCCTGTCTTTCTCTCCACCATAGTTAATCTTTCTTAGGGATAGAATCTTGTTAAGAAGACCAAAAGCAAAATCTAGCAAAGCCAGAATTTCCACTGTGTGATACCTTAAACCTCTTGAATCAGAGGTAACATGGTATATATGCAAATTACCCTTTAAGGATATCGGGTGTTTCAGCTAAATGGCAATTCTGAATGCCCATGACTTATTTCTTTTACTTTTAATTTTAAGTCTTTTTATGGACAATTTCAGGCTAATAAAGCCAAACCACTCTAGCTGTGGACATGCATGTTTTTGCCTTCTTATGACATCATCAGCATAGCATAAAAGGAATGTTTGTTTTTTAGAAACACAGGGTAGTCATACTCAACTGATATCCATAAACCAAAGGGTGTCTACAAAATATCCCAACTAACAAACTAAAACAATGTTTAAAAGGGTCACACAGGAAAACCAAGTGGTTAAAAACACAGAAAGAAAAATCTAGCAAAGCCAGACTTTCCACTGTGTGATACCTTAAACCTCTTGAAACAGAGGCAACATGGGATATATGTAAATTACCCTTTAATCTTTAAATCTTAATCTTGTTAATTAATTATTAACTGTATTTACCGGGGAGGAAACGTACTTGTAAACTTGAAAGGCCCATTTTAAGTACTTTTAATTTATTAATTAATGTTGTTTAATCTTGTTAAGAAGCAACCCATCTTTTATTCCCAAGGTAGCTTCCAAAAACAATATTAACCAGTCTATTAACATTTCAGTGTTATTTCCAAGTTATGCCATCAGAGGAGAGTACCTACTACATATCTTAGTTGTCCACAGGCAGCTCAAATTCTACTGCTACAAAACCAATCCTTCAGAAAGGACACAGTTTGTATCTTTAGTTACTAAACAAGTACTGTTCAGATGTGTATCAGATTGTATCTCATGTGTGTTCTAGCAACATCAGGACCTTATATTCAAAGCCTAAAGCTTTTTCCATAAGCTGTTTGACAACTCCATTGGCCTTTTCAGGAACCTCCTTCATTAAATGTCACATGGTCTGCAATGCACACCTTTTCCATACATTTTAAACTGGACATTCTCTCCAGAAACACAGTTGTGTTTGATGCTTCAGTTCTCAGAGGTATTATGTCATAAATTCTACCTGTGATTTCAGGTAACTTGGGATTCTGCCCCAACTGTTGGATTTGATGGACAGGTGAAATCCAATACAGAAGTCATGCACTTACCTTAATGCTGGATCCTGTTCACCCAAGTCCATCTGATACAACATTCCTCCTTCCATCCCCCATCCAAATTGACATATTTCTGTTCTTGTTCAGTAACTTATTGCTGTTTTCCTGGTTAATGTAGTTACCAAGCTGCAAACTTGATCTGAAAGGGAGGTTTACAGGAGATTATGGGAAAGTTTTAAGAGCTTGCGACACTAGAGCACTAGTGAATGGGCCAGATCAGATCTGAGGGGTAGCTTAAAAGCCCGTGTCATAGCAGATAGATTTTGATGAAAAAGAGCTGGCGTTATGGTAAGTATATAACTTCCATTTTTTTGCAGCCTGATTCTAGAGATAATTGTATTTACAGGGTAGGAAAAGTGCTTGTAAACTTGAATAGCCCATTTTAAGTACTTTTAATATCGCACAACAGTAGAACAACAAACGAAATGAAATCATTCCACTGATTCCAGTATAAAACTCAGCTTAGTCTACATCTAGTTTCAAGATCTTGGATCGCCACATTAGATTGAATCTGTAACGTATTTATTTTTTATTTCTGTAATCTGCACCCATTCTAACATTATTAGACAGTTATCCCTTGTAGTATATTTGTTTCTCAATGAACTATGTTTTTTTTTTTGTGGACTGTAACTAAGAGGTAGTCTTTGGGAAGGATTTTTTTAATTTTAGGTACTGGTACAAAAAAAAAACACATTAAGGAAAATAAAAAAAAAAAACTTTAGAAAGCAGCAAATTATTAGTGCAGAGGATCTGATAGTACATTTCACTTTCTGTCAAAAGGAAGAAGTTCCAGAGCATGAACAAATGATGCACTTCCTCTTAGCAACATTATTTTGACCATACCATCCCACAGGTTAAATTTGGGTTAGTACACATTGTAAAAAGTCTTTGGAGAGTAAGAGGCACCCTGTGATACTATTTAATTTGGTAATTTTTAGCATATTTTCTTTCCAGCAGTTATCTAGTTGAAAAGAATAATTATTTTTTACATCAGTATCAGTATCAGAAACCACATTTCGTGTTTGTTATTAACTCACTACAGCCAGCTGCCCCTCCAGGCATTTCTGCAGTTACCTTCTATTGCACCTCTAGGCGTCAAATATTACTTGTTCATGTCTGCATTAATAATGCCAAAACCATGCTACATACAAGGTATCATAATATTTTCTCTTGAAGCATACGTGATGGTAAATACAATTGAATTGATATTTGACCTCCGTCAATGAGTATCTGTTAGAATTGTAAGGTGATAACTTCATTTTTTAAAGACTGAAGCCACACCCACTGGGAGTTAATGCTACACACTCCAAAGAGCTGTACTGGAAGGAATGAGTTAAGGATCAATGTGCACTCATACAATGTGGAAGTGCACATTCATCCTTAATGTGCATTCATACAATATGGAAGTGCAGAGGTTAGATTTGACCCCTCACATCTCTTGGCTGTCCGGTTTGATTTCCATCTGGTGTACTTTTTGTGAGGAATCTGCATGTCCTCCCTGTTTCTATATTGGTTCACTCCGTGTACTTGTTTCCTTCCATATCCCTTAGGTATATCATTAAGGAAATTAGTGATCTCCATACTGCATGCAGATATATTGTGATGAACAAGTGAATGTGTGCTTCCTAAACTGGACTAGTATCTCATCCAGGACTGGCTTCTGCCTTGAACCCATGGCTTCCAGGCATATTCCTGCTCCTCCATCCCCCCTGAACAGAATAAATTGGGCACTCACAAAGGAATTATGAATATATGTAATATAATGGAAAATGTACCACTTTGCATTTAAAGCAAGTAAATAATAAGTTTGGGTATCATCTTTTGCAAGAGTAAATTCATTTATGTGTTTATCTGATGTGTTATGTTGTATTTGCTGCAACTGTGATTAAAGTACTCCTCTAACAGCATGCATGTTGCAAGTACTTCCATAGGCTTATCGTAATCATACTGGCTGCTTAAATATTTAAATTATAGAATATCAGGTTAGAAAAAATAACCAAATGTGATACAGTAATAAACCCAAAAGTATTTTTTTAATTTCAAAAAATTAAAAGTATCCAGATCTTCAAGGACTGCCCTAAGAAATAAGTTGCTGAAGTGATGTAACATATTTATATAATTAGACTTGTAACAGTAGAAACTGTCTGCTAATTAGAACAATGCCTGGTGTGTTATGTATTAATAACTATATCTACCTAGCCAAATATTTTTGGGATTTATCCACTAAAATAATGGATTTAAGATGAAGCTAAGAAGTAAAGTGAAAAATCTGGACAACTGATATTTTCTTACTGTATTATTTAATGTGGTGTTTCTGGGCAATGCTAGATTTGTGCTGAAGGGGTGCATAAGAATATTAAGAAAAGATTAGCATTGGAAGAAAACTAGGCACTGACTTCAACTTAAAGGAGAAATATTTTTTTTTTGTACTTGAGTGATTATATCCTGATTGATAATGTCAGAATTTATTTTTGCTTTAGATATTATTGACACACTAGGCAAAACTCATTGAGTTTGTGCTTTATTGGTCATTATTTGAATATTAGGATTTGAATTAGTGATTTGACCATTTACTGGCAAAATGTAGACTGATAGGGAATTTGTTTTTGTTTAAACTAGAGGTACAAGAAAGTAATATAAAGAAAATAGTAGACTGAAGCAATTTCAGAAAATCAGCAGATCATCTGTAGATAAATATTTTCCTGGTGTATTGGTGAAAAGGGTATGCTTTCTGTGGTATCAGTGGTCTTTGTAAAACTGACCAGTGGCTGCATTCTTGGGTCAAATGAAGATGAAAGTAACATGTATGCTTAGCGTTTTAAGACAGGAATAGTTTGATAGAAAGGAGGGAAGTATTAACATAAATATCTAAACCAGAGTAACATTATTATTACTTCAAACTTTCAGGCAGACATACTGTTTTATGACAAAAGTAAATAGTCCCAGATAGTCCCAGATATTAGTATTATAAGTTTTCTAATGTCAGAGACACTCAGTATATGTGAGTTGTCATGATTCACTGCTGCTTGCTACTTTCAGTGAATACTGTTTCTCTAAAACAAACCAGGTTATATGGTGAGTTATGTGTGACAAGAATTTAAGTTTTCTAGCTGTTATATACATTTTTGATTGCCCTTCAAGCTGGTGACAGACCCTTAATAGGCAAAGTTGCATAAGCAGAATGTGGTTTTCATATCAAAGCAGATAAATTATGCTTCCTTGAAAATAAAAATGGAATTGATTTGTTGAATAGTTACCAGTGTTTGCTGTAACAGTTGGATACCTTTTTTTGTGTAGCACTAAACTAGTTTTTTTATATCAGGCTATTCTTCCCATAAGGTTTAGTTTTCTGATTCATTATTATTAATTCGGTTAAAGAAAAAGAGCAGTTTATATTTAGGGCCTGTTCGGAATACATTTTCTTGTGAACATTTGTGTTAAGAAGTCAGTGAATGTATCCACATTATATTGTGAATTTGGGGTGCTTTATATTATTTTTAGCAAGTCAGTCATTAACATATTCTTTATTAAATGTTAGTCTCATGATAGGTAGTAAATGCCTTTGTTAATGCCCTGGTATGTAACCATGTGATAGGGCTGGCAAACTTTTTTAAAAAACTCTTTGGTACCAGTACCCAAGTAAATTCAGTTTTACTTCTGATGGGTTGTTCCATGTGCTATTATACTTTGTACTTTAGAATAGAGAGATTTTTGAGAAATCCTTATATAAGGTATTTTTTTAGTGGATGAGTCTTATACAGGGTTCTGTTTCCAATAGTTATTCCATATCTGTGTTTGTTTAGTCCATGCCAAAGTCCTTTCAAGCAAAACAAATGTTGCTGCATTACAGTCATTATTTAGTATATCCTATTAAATATATTTCCTATTCTTCATGAGTAGCTGAAAAGTCATCTAATTGTGATTTTTAACCTAGGAGAGTTTTGTTTAGAATAACAGAGTATGGGGGGGGGGTGGTAGAGTCTTCAAATATGTGAAGTTCTAACTAATGTGGTTTATATGGAAAGGTTTAACATTGTAAGGTCAACAAAATTATTTAGGCTAATCTCAAGATAATCCAGTAGTCAGAATGTATCACAATAAAAATTCTGCAGTATATTACCCCATCCTTGTGATGCAAATGGAAGAAGCCCGGACTGTGACCCAGACAACCCACATTGAATTAACAGTGTGTACAGTAGACAAGATAGTCCAGGGAGGATGTGAATGAATAGCCACTGGTGATTCACCCATCTGGGGGAGGGGGGGTTATGTGGTTCTGTCTTGCGACTTCAGTGATATCTTGCTGGAGCACTGTATGCTTTTGCCCCATGGAGCATCAGTCTAGTGAGCACACATTCCTAAAAGCAGTTTAGGTGTGCACAGAGCAGCTCAGGAGTAGCATGCATGCTCCCCTTCCCCAAGGTGTTGGGCAGCTTTCAGATGGCTGGGAGAGCTGCTGAGGGTATGCAGCCTCAGGTGTTGGCTGCTCCATAGCACCCGCTAGCTGGCCTGCTGTCTGTCATCTAGTTCTTACCACTGAAGAATGAATCTCCTTAAGCAGGAACAAATGGGTCACAGGGCTCTCATTTAACTCAGAATACTTGGTTCTCATCTTGTGGAATGAATGAATGGCTAATTAGGTACAGATGGAACAGTCCTGTTGAAATGCAGATTGGGAGACAAAATGTTCTATGATATTGTAAGTACAGTACACAGGAGAACAGAATGTGTGACAGATGAACTCTTGATTTAGCAAGGTAGAAATGGAAATGGATGAGAAGTGTTGGGGTTTTCGTGCAGTGTTCCCCCACAGTATTTTTCTCCCATTTGTATTCAGTAATTGCATTAAGGAAATATTTTACCAGTTTAAGTTTGAATATCTGGGTACCAGCAGTATTTGCTCAAGTCCAAATATTCTGTGCATATCACACCTTAACTATTACTAGCAAACCATATTTTATAAAACAGTGCTGTAGAGGAGCAGGAACAGTGTTATGTATTTTCCAAAAATAATGACCTTTCTCTTATGCTTGAATGATTTGTTTCCAAGATGTGGTACTCCTGCTTAGCTAGTTTAAGGTGCTCAATATTAGCTAGATACATCTCATAAATATTGTAATTTTGGGCCAGATATTTTATTGAACAATCTCAATTCTTAGATTGGGCTGGGGAGCTTACCGACATTGGAATAAATTAACATACTGCTTTACAAACTTGAACAGCACTTTGTAACATCTTTCTTTTATGTATATATATATATATATATATATATATATATGTGTGTGTATATATATATATATATATATATATATATATATATGGGTCTAATGTATATAATCGAACTCACGTTTTCGAAAATAAACAGTACACCCACGGTTACACAAAAGTGCACTTCACCGAAAGTACACTTTCGTGAACACCACTTGAGCGAATGGTTATGGACCTTTAGGGTTAGGGCTTGGGTTAAGGATAGTGGATACCTAGTAGGACTATCCACTATCCTTAACCCAAGCCCTAACCCTAAGGTCCGTGACTACCGCACCACAGTGGGGGACATTGCCCGTTCGTTCTAGTGGTGTTCGCGAAAGTGCACTTTCGGTGAAGTGCACTTTCGCGTTAGTGGGCATCTACTACCGAATTTCAAAATAGTGTAATTTTGATCTCCAGTAGTAGGCCCATAGATATATATATATCTATATATATATATATATATATATATATACACACATACATATACATATAATTCAGAATCGTTTTACAAGCTAAAAAGTATTAGGCACATTGTGAACAATGAAACCCAAGTATGTGCACAAAATAATATTTTGAAGGGGGGAAATCAGTTAGATCCAAAGTTATTAGACTCTGCTAGGCTTCTGGTGGGATTAGGAGAGCTTGACATGCAAATTAAGGACCTAGTATGTAATCAAGAGCCTTCCAGTATTCTCCTAATCATTAAACTGTTGCTGTTGACTAATGTACAGTATTTCACCTCAGAAGGAGTAAAGGAAGAAGAAACCGTTGGATAAAATGCAGCTATAAGTAATGTGGTAAATTCCATTACTGTCTTATTTGCTAATAAGAAGCAGCTAAGAAAACTATTTTAAAAGCCCTTTGGAGCTAAATTATAAAACACTTTGTTATATATTCTGTGGACAGCATTTGTTTAATCAAATGAAGTTCTTTTAGATTTTATACTTCATTTGAATATGTGAGCTTTTAACAGTGTTTATAAAAAGGTTATTACATTTGTTGTGGTTACTTTTCAAAACTGGGAGAGGAGAACATTGCTAACTACTTTTCTAATGTAAGAAAGGTACTTAACTTAAGTTTTTTATTATCAGGCCACTAAACATAACTAAAGTACAGTGCCTGGAAGGCCACGATTATGCTTCAAATTTGGGAAAAATATACCTTGGCTATGCTCTTTCTGTCATAAGTACTGTTGATCTCTAGTCTTGTGGTAGTGCAGAGTGACGCATACTTAACATATTTGACACCCAGAGCTGAGATTTTTTTTTTTCTAACACTACCCCACCCCTCCTTGACAGTTGTTTTCATTAGTAATAATGCTGTGGAACAAATAATGACCAGAAAACAAAACTGAAAAATTCCTTTCATTGAACATCATATATATATATAATCATGCCGGTAAAATAAATGAAAATATGATAGTAAAGACAAGGAAAAATTAAATTACTCTAGTTTGAAAAATAGAAAACTTGCATCTACAAATTGATTTTTTTTTGCTGCAGTATAATAAAACATTACAGTTTCTGTTTTCGTGTCTTAACTTCTGCAAATTTATCAATGACTTTGTTAAAATGCAGCTTTTTTTGCATATTCATACTCAGTAGACAGTATAACCAAATTCTAGAGAATCCAATACTGTTCGTGTTTTTTTTTTTTTTTCTTCAGGATAGATTCTAGCAGCTTTCAAATCTTCACAGTTGAAACATTTCAACAAAAATATCTTTACCAGAAAAGTCATCATAAATTTCTAATGTTCAACAAACACACTGCCTTACTGGCATTCGGGTTGTAGTGCCCTACTGCCCTCTCTCTGGCATTCTCTCAGAACTTCAGATTCCTCCCTCGGTGTGGAGTCTGTGGATGTGAACAACCAATTAGCTATAACAGAAGGATAGTCCTTTGCAACCACATACAGCAGCCCTTCAGTTTTTTCTACCACTAGGGTTACCACCTTGTCCCTCTTTGGGCGGTTGTGTCTTGTGGAAAAAGCTAAAAAATGGCAAAAATCCTGAGATTTTAGGACAAAAAACAATTTATAAGTTTTCTAGAATAGTTGCATAAAACAATAATTTTGTATCTGAAGCAACTAAATGTTGTATAAAACAGCATAATCAATTCAATAATAAGCTTTTATTTTGGAAAAAAAATAAAGCTCTGTCCTTTGCATTGGCCATGGGTGTGTTTTGTCCTGCAAAATCAGACATTTCTACAAAAAGTGACCCATTTTAAGCTTCTGAAAAGTTGTCTGTCCTGGCTTCTTTTTTCTCTAGAACTCAGATAAGATCTCCTTTGGCTATTTGATTCTTCCCTCTGCCTCTTCTATCTCTGCGTATAGCAGAAAGAGTGTGTGTGTGTGTGTGTGTGTGTGTGTGTGTGTGTGTGTGTGTGTGTGTGTGTGTGTGTTCTTTAAGAATTTTGTAAAGGAAAAAAGTGCATCTTTGCAGTACTTTATTTCCTGTATGTTTTGCAAGATTTTCATGTTTGGAGTAAGCTGAATTGTATTTTCTCAATGGTTTATGATCTTTTCTAATTGTTTGATTGTATATTTGAAAGGCTGGACAGTTATTGCTTTACTGCGGCTGTTTCTGTCAACCTTGCCTCGTGATGTCATAATTTTGAGTGAATTGCGGCTGTTATTTCCTCTGATTTAAGGCATAATTTTGAACCAATTTAAAGAAAAACTTGCTGTTTTCAGATTTTTACTGCATCTTTGTGTAAAGAGGTGAATTAAGGTAGTTAATATTTTAAATGGATTATTCGTTTAAAACGTGATTTTCTTGCCAATTTGTTTTCTGATGACACGGAGCAAAAGATTTTTGTTAAAGATATTGTTTCCAGTGTTTTTCAGATATCAAAATATGCTTTAAAGAGTATCTTAGTAGGGTCTGACACTATTTCTAGAACTGCAGCTTTGTCAGTGATAAGGAGGTATGCTTGGTTACACAGTCAAAAATTTTCTGATTACTTAAAAAAAATTACATTTTGAATGCTTCCATTGAATCTGATTGCATGTTTGGTACTGCAGCTAATCAGATGCCTAAACACTGGGATGACAGAGGTAAATTATGCAGGGTGTGTCAAAAATGTTTCATATTCCTAAATTTTCCACTCTTAAACAGATTAATTCTCACCAGCCTTTTAAAAAGAAGTCCTAGTCTAACAAGAACCAGGGTAAGCAAAGGAAGTGGCAAAAAGACAACTTCATCAGTTCCAACAAGAGGAGTCCCTTTCCTAAATAGGACTCCCCCCTCCTGACTTGTGATAATGTTGAGACAAGGCACCCAGATGTTTCATGTCTCCTTCTGGGTGCTGCATCTCTCAAGTTGTCTCTTAACAAGTTGGTATGGCCGAGTCTGTATCCAAGTGTTTGGAACTGTTAGAGAAGGCTTTGGCCTTACACCACAAAACTGTGGTCTGCCGTTATCTCTGTGATATATTAAGCATGGCAGGCATTAGATGTGAGGGTGGACCAGGGGTCATTATCATATTATGGTAATGAGGTTGTGGTGCTATATGAGATCCCATTGGTGGAAGCATTCCTGCATCACTGTATGGGGGCAGGGCAAGGTAGTGTATGGTCGAATGTGTACCTGCACCTTAGGGACCTCCTTTGCTGGAAGGGATTTTACTGTTGTCCAACTGAGTTGTTTGTTTGTTTTATACATTTATTTGTTTGTTTTTCTGTACCAGTATGCTGCTCAGCACAGTATGCTGAACAGAAGGAGGAGCACTGATCTTAGAAGCCGAGCACCATTGGTCGGTATGTGGTTGTTCTCCCATAGGTTGCATGCTGGGACCAGCTAATACTCCATTGGGGGTGTGGTTCTTTGAATTAGATATGCTTGGGAGCAGTATACTTTGTTTATGTGCTCTATGCGTGGAGTACTATGGTCTTCTTGCCCCACTGTGTACTATCTTTTTGGACTGGTATGGACTTGATACACACAGGTATACTGCGTATCAACCCTGCCCCACTCCACACCAGTGTTTATGAACACCACTCTTAGTGTTCTCAGTAGTGCAAGTGATCTTGGCATGTAAGAAACAACACTGAACAAAACCAGAAAAAAAATATTTTTGGAAAGAGGTTACGGCATGGAGAGCTAAATGATTGCTTTAAAAAAGGTTATTTAACAAAGAAAAAAATGAAAGTAAGGCCAGACCTTATTTGCATGAAAAGAATAAGAATTGTCTTCATGAATAAAAAACTGTGTTGGTTGTCATTTTTAAGTTTTTGCACAGAGTTTAATGCTGTTGGACAAAAGGTTGATCAGATTTTATTTATTTATTTATTTATTTATTTATTGACATTTGTTAACCGGGTTTGTCCAACTGGGCTTGTGGCCCATTTTCAGTGGAGACCCGAGGAGAAAAGCTCCAGTAATACATTTTAAAACAAGTACAATTTTAAACAATATTGATATAATCGCAGTTATAGCAAAACGATTCTCATATGTTGGGTTACATGCATAAAGTTAAAGTTACATTAAAAAGAAGCTAAGTAACAATTTTACATTGATATAGTTCAATAGGTCAACAATAAACATTTTTTGTTTGTATAAAATTGTGCAAATGAATAGTAGACACATTGGAGAGAGAGGTGTAATAAGGTACTAAGTATGGCCCTTTTGAGGGTACATAAAGGGAACGAAGACTAGCTAGGGTCATGGCAAGGACAGATTTTGCTAATAAACAGGAGGCTAAGGTGGTAGGATAAGATTTGCATTTCTTATATAGAATAGGGAAACATTTGAAGGAATTACATAAATGAAGAGAGGTAAATGTATGAGGCAGTCAAATGAGTAAAACTGAAAATTGCCATACTTGTACTACATGCAAAAATATTGATCATAGCACTTTTTTAAACACATTGGCATTGGAAAAGCATTTTGTGTGTAAGATTCTGCTTTGTCTTATGGGAAGAGTGGTTTATATAGACAAGCGTTTATGTATGGCAGTGCATTTAACTGAAGTGATAAAAGAAATGTTAGCGATGCTGTAACTAAATGCAGTCAGGAAGTTAAGTATTATTTCCAGTTATTACAGCGTGTTCAACAAAATGCCAGTGAGGTAATTGTAGGGTTACTTTGTTACTAGAGAACAGTAAATGGCATCTGCGACTTGCTGCTAAAAGGGGACATGGACAGAATGATAATATGAGCATCAGTTTAAAAAAATGTTTACTAAGGTATCGTGTTTTTGTAGATTCGGCTAATGTATTTTATTGCTGTGCAGGTCACTTAGTCTCAGTTATGATGTCATAATTAGTTGTTTGTGATCACTGGCCCACCAGCCCTGTGTAATGAAATTCATTTAACTGCACAAGAATATTTACTTTTGGAAACTCTAGCCACTTCAAAACAACGGATATCAAAATGAAGAAGAACCTGAACGTTTAAAAACTCGCTGTTTTTTTATTTTGTTTAATAAATATGTATACGGATGCTGAGTTAAGCATATCTTTGATTTTTAGTAAGTTATCTTAGGTTACTGGGTGCAGAATATGTGACTGAATAGTTGCATTCTACAAGGACCAGGAGTTCAAGACCTTAGCATACTTGATGAGAAGGCAGCACAAGGTCCAGACCAAGACCATAATCCATCTTATTGGTTTAGTGCCCTCCGTGATCTTCTTGATGTTCCTGCACACTTAGGATACTGCTGTTGCATCATACTTTGTGGTGTCACGGCAGCAGGGTAACCTCATATTCACAGATATGCTGGTGTCAGACTTCCATTATCATTCCATAGAGAGAGGGATGATCACCACAAAAATTTTGGATGGCCTCCCACTTCTGTAGCTAAATCATTCTCATTTTCTAATAAGATAGATGTTTCACTGGTAGGGGTGGTAAGATCTCCCTTAAGCTTTAAGGGTTGTATTTCCCCTCTGGAGTGGGGAAACACATCAACCAGATGAAACTGCAAGCATTCTACCTGTTTTTGAAGGCCATGGATCAAGAGCTGCTTCTTGGACAAGTCATTCAGACAACTAACTGATCATGTGGTATCTAAGCAAACAAGAAGGCATGTGAACACAACTTGTCCACAGAGCAACAATGCTCATTTAGCTGTAGGCCATTGACAGTTACATAGCTGCCTCAGAGGTTCACATCCTAGAGGAAGTGAAAATCTGGTAAATACACTGATTCTCTCATCTAGCCCTGTTTTGGACCAATGAATTTGCAAGCTATGTATGGTCCAGATCTTCCAGAAGTGAGCACTTAGAAGATCAACATTCTTGTTACTCTAGAGCATTTACTTCTTCCCCCATTATAGTCAGTGCAGCACACAAGGGGAAAGTAGCAGTAGATGCATTCTCCATTCCGTGGCATAGTAGAGTCCTGTATGCCTTCCCTCTTTTTCCACTGATCCCTCACTACTTTTCTCAAAGTGCATAAAAAAGACCAAAACTGATTCGTTGCCACTTGCTGATCAAAAAGGATGTGGTTTAAGGTATTCTGGTCCCTGGTCATACAGGAAATTCTCCCAGTGAAAGGCATAGCTGTTGAAATAACCACCTGCTCCATAACAGGTTTTAGGTTCTAATTTAGATATCTTGATCCTGCAGGATCTCCTGGCAGATGTCTTAGAAGGGATTAATGCAGTTAAAAGACTTTCCAACTCAGCAATGTTGTGCCTCCAAGTGGAAATGCCTCTTTGTTTGGGTAGTGTTGGTCCCCATACTGCCACAGTCAGTCAGCTTGTAGGTGTCCTATCCTGTCTTAGTCACCTGTATAATGTGAGCCTATGTTATTGTATAAGTCATCTGTTTCTGCCTATCCTGGCATTATGGAAAGTAAGGATATGGACCAGCACTCAGTGGTCAAGTAGTTTCTTTGTTTTCATGCTCCTTTGAAAAACCTTCCCCCCTCACCTGGACTTTGATTCCCAAGCTTGCCTATCAGCCATTCAAAATAGCTGACTCAGTGACAGAGAAGTTAATTTCTTAGAAGATGCTTTTCTTGTGTGCTTCATCTCTTCTGGGTGGATTTCAGAGCTGCAAGCTCTTATATGTAGGGAATAGTTGTAATACTTCAGAAGGTTCTGTTGTCCCTTAAAACTAATACAACAAATGGTAGCTCCAGTGGGAAATTGTAGCATTGTATCATTGGTTGTAGCAGCCTTCCTACCACTCACATAAACCTATATGTTTTTTCTCAAACCATTACCTCCCCCACCAGAATAAATAAAGCTAACAAGAAAGCAAGCATATTAGACTGGATTCTTACAAACAATCATACTCACTACTATAATTCTGGAACCCTCCCTGATGATATAAGTGACCACTCATTTACCTACATCATCAGGCATAAAGCCAACACTCACATTCCAACCTCTATCAGAAGTATTAGATCCAAAAAGAAATTTAACCCTGATCTATTCCAAATGGAACTAAGAGCATGCATTTGGGTTCCCTTAAAACACCTCCCTTTAGATGAAGCCGGTAATTTCTTTAATTCTACCTTCCTTGCCATTCTTAATTGGCACGCTCCAACCAGATCTATTAGATTTAAGGCCAATTCTGCCCCATGGCTTTTCTACAAAACCAAATGCAAAATTCATCTCAGAAATAAATATTGGGCCAAATGGAGAATGACTAAAAACCCTGTACACCAACAAACCTTTAAATGACACTAAGAAGGCCATACTTTCTGATAAACAAAACTACTACTTACAATTTCAACAACCTAATTACAACAACCCACAGAGATTCTGGGCTAGAATTAAGCAGTTACTCCACCCAGGTCAGTCTACTACACCAGACCCTCAAAATACAGACCAGAAAAATCCCATCCATACAGCTAATACCTTCAATACCTTCTTTACAGATGCTATCCAATCACTAGCTAGTCAACTATCACCTAATACCTTCACACTACCTTCATACACCTCAACCCACCCCCTCCTTTTCATTTCAAACCTGTCCCAACCACATTTATTCAAACCCTTTTGAATAAACTGAAACCATGCTCTCCTTCTGCAGACCTACTGCCTTCTGAATGTCTACAGTTATCATCCAAGGCTATTGCGTACCCTATTTCCATACTGATCAATAGAACTATTAGCAAAGGTCACATCCCTACCTTATGGAAAGTCTCCCATATTATCCCCCTACATAAAGGTGGACATTCCACTGAGCTGTCAAACTATCGCCTCATTGCCCTACTTTCTCCTTTAGCTAAGATTATGGAGAAATTTATCCATAGGCAATTTACTCCACCACTTAATTGAAAACAATTTACTTTTCAACTGTCAACATGGTTTCAGACCCTCACACAGCACTACCACTGCCCTCCTTTCCTTTACTGATTACATTAACAGGCACCGAAACCTGAATAATCTTTCTTCTGCTCTATTTATCGACCTGTCTAAAGCATTTGACATGGTAAACCACCAGATTCTCATAAACATACTAAAATCTCTGTCATTAGACCCACATTCCATAAAATGGTTCCAATCCTACCTTGACAAACGACAGCAAGCAGTACTTTGGCATAACACTTTATCCACCCATCTACCCATTACCTTAGGTGTCCCTCAGGGGTCCATACTAGGACCTCTCCTCTTCTCTATATTTATTAATGACCTTCATCTAGCTATCCCCCAAGCCACTTGCATACAATATGCTGACGACTATTATACTCAGCTACATCCTCCCATGACCTTCACTCTCTCACCCAGAAGGTATTCAACATAGTTGAACAATGGTTCACTCAGCATTGCCATCTTTTGAACCCAAAGAAAACCATACTCCTCCTCTTCATTCCTACTCAAAAGTCCTCTCCTCTTCATTTCTCTGTGACATCTACCAATGGTACTATAATGTCTCCAGACTCTGCCACCAAACTACTAGGTGTCACTATGGACAATAATCTGAACTTCGACATCCACATCAACAATGCTGTAAAGACTGTCAACAAAAAATTGGCACTCTCTATAGGATTAAACCCTTCCTTTCTCCTACTGCCAAAACTACTATAGCTCACACTCATTTGATCTCTACACTCCTTTATGCCTCACCCATTTTTACTATTCTAAAGAATAATCTCAGCAAATTGGAAATGTCCTATAATAATATTGCAAGATTTGCAACAGGCACCCCATTTAGAACCCACCATTGTATAAATTTAATTCAACTAGGATGGTTAGAACTACAACACCTGATTAAATTTCACCAACTAACCATTGCCCACAACATTCTTTATAAACTTTCTAATACTCCAATTTTATGTAGCCTCATCATCCCCTATAAAAATCTGAAGTCCTTACACTCATCACACAAACTTTTTGTACACACCTCTAAACCTAATAACAAGGCTTGGGGATTCTCTCTTCTCTAATACTGTAGGTAAATCCTGGAATCTTCTCCCTAATGACCTCTCCTCACTCACCTCTTTATCACTCTTCAAAAACAGACTTAAACTTAACCTCAAATCATACTGGCTATGCCCCTGTTCCAAACCAGACTAGTCATCTATCTCTTCAAACTTGACTTTGCCTATCCAGTGCTTACTATCCACTGTTATATCTTCATTCTTATTATATTTTTCTTATCTCTCCCTTTTTTACATTATTTCTATCCTCTGTATATACCTTTTTTAAGTAAATCCTTAATAACATCACTACACTTAACTTCCTTTTTCTACTACTGACTTTACCTGTATGATGTTTCTGTACCTTCAGTTTGCACTGTTTATGACTCTTGACCTCATTGTACATCCTGTGCTAACCTCTATGTTGTACTGCACATGTTAACATTGTTGATTATTTTTATTATGGTAATTGCTATTTTTATGATAATATTTGATTTTTGTTGTTTGTGCTTGTATTTGTATTTGATCATGTCTTGGAGCTTATCTCCCCGGGCCTCTACTGAAAATGGACATATATCCAGTTAGACTAGCCCGGTCAGCAAATGTAAAATAAATAATAAATAAAAATGAGACCATAACAAAATAAAGCAGTGCACAAAAGGAAATAACCACATACATTAATTTATTAAAAAAATAAGCTTTCACACAGTAATGTTTCCTCAGGTGTAAAAGCTTGTTATTTTTATAATAAATTAATTTCTTTGGTTCTGAACCGGTTCTTTCCTTTTGTCCATTAGGACTAACCTGTTTTTCCTTCCGAAGTGGTTTCTGAAATTACCCTTAATCAGCCAATACATGTCCATGTGTTCCTTTTCTAGGTAGAATCCAGGGCAGAGAAACTCCTTTACACTCTGGATGTGTACTAGAAGCTCATGTTCTACCTGAAGCAGGTGCATAATATTAGGAAGTTAGAAACAGCTCTTTGTCACCTTCATTACATGGAGGGAAGGGCTCCCAGTTGCCAAACAGATAATTTCCAAGGAGATTGGTGCCTGCACCATTTTTGGCCATTAGGAGCCTCACTGTCCATTAAAATGCTGTGGAAAATGACCACTGCACAAGGGGTGTGACTGTTTCAAGAATATGACCACTTCAGACATTGGCAACCCCGCCACTTAGGTTGCAATGCATGCCTTTATAAAACATTAGATTGTTGACTGGAAAGGAAGGAAATGGATTTCTTTTGGTGCACCTCTGCTTCTGGACTGATCCTACCAAACATTGACCCTTGGGCTGTCACTTCATGTCTTTCCATCCTGGTAAATTGCTAGTTGGGATTCAGACCAACTGTAGAACTACATAAGAATTGCCCCTTACTTTATTTGCAATTAATGGGGAAAATAAAGTCAACCTTTGAACCCATCAGAGAAGGCTCACTCGAACAACTGATACAGAATAAATTGTCTAATTCTTTTTGTTACTAGCACTCATTCAAGGAATCATTAAGCTGCCGAACAAATGTCCTGTAAGAAGAGTTACCCATACATCTCCATCTGAATCTTATTTGTCTACAGATTTGAAATATAGGGAGGTGATACCCTCTTTAACAAAGACTATACATTTCTGTTTCTTCAGATACATTAGTTATTGTGCTGCCTTTCTTAATGGATTTTAGCAAGATTAGAGCAAGCATGGACCACCCCAAATAACATTCACATCCCTTGTCACAGCAAATAATGTAATGTCTATCTGTGGCAGGCAATTTTTGAAAGTCAGCTGTCACCCACTGGAATGGAGCCATTTCAATAGGATGCCATGTTTAATGCATGAGCATACCCAATGTAATGTTTTTTGCCTTTACAAATGAAGAACATGTACAATGAAAAGACCTTGACTTTCTGTTATAGTGGTGTAGTATTCAAAAACAGGCTCCTTTCTTAGCTCACCATTGATCCTGAATAACCTCTTGTCTGGCTGCCTTCTGTGTACTGTCAAGGATTATATGATGTCACATAGGTTTAATAAGGAACTTCATGCCTACTCTTTCATCTTTTGGCATTACAGTGCGTTGTACAAGGATGGTTTTAAAGGTATGCCAGTAGAAAAAGTCTTTCTTGGATGGTATCATATTTCTGCTTTTCTCTGGAGATTAAGGATGACCTCCTGACAGATGGTGAACAGTAAGTAGAGCCCCAAAAATAGAAGTGAAGAAAGTTGCTTTGACTCTTTGATGCAGTCTTTGTTTGTCCGGGCCCAGGAGAGTATTTCTGCCCTCCTAGGTTTTCTAGACTGATCATTTGTTGAAAAATAACTTTTTCATCTAACCGTTCATGTGGCTTGATGCGGTATTGGTACCACAGATGTGATAGCCAGTGCTCCTTCATCACACACCTGTTTGATAAGGCAGCCTGATTGTGCTGGTCTTTTCATAAGAAGATAAGGCTATGCATATTTAAAGCTCCATTTTAAGTTTGGGAAGTTCTGTTTGGTCATGGCACTGATGATACGAGAGAGATGTTTACTGAGGTCAGTATGGCAAAGAAGGTTTATTGCATTACATTAACTAGAGGTCAGAAGGAGATTGTTTGCCTAGTTTGCCACTGTACTGCATTTAGTCTAAAACAGCTGTCCTTGTCTCTTCTGTCCCATCCCTCCAGGAATTCTAAGCTGTTTTAAAGACCCAGACGGTCTTGTTCTGCCTATCATGGTCTGTAATTGATTCCACCACTTTGTGTCAAAAAATATGTATATTTTCTCAAATGAAACTTAAGCTGTATTTTATTTATCTACAGGCCATGTCTCCTTTTGTGTGTCTTGCCTTTTCTTACCAAGTTAAATCTATCAGATTTTTACCTCTTAATGCACTGCATACCATTATCATATCCTCATCCTTATGCAAGCTCCCCAGGGCAGTCCTCTTTTGTCATATCCTCTGTTCTCTTCATCATCCTAATCATCTTTCTTCTCTTTCTAGTTTTATAATCTCCTTTTCCTCTGGAAGGCATCAAGACTTGCAAACAGTCTAATCACAGCCATAGCCTCTTATATGGGGGTATTATCAGCCCCTTCCTACTTGAATCTAGCCTCCCCATATATGTACCCAAATATTTTATAAACTCCCTATTGGAAAGTATGAGACCAATAATTGAGAGTTCCACATCTCCAAAATAAATAAATAAATAAAACGTGCGATTGGCAAAGAAATACTGGCAAATCGCAAAACATGGTATAAAACTGTTTTTTTTTGGGGGAGGCTCCCACACCCCGACTACTTGTATGTGCTAACAGTGAGATTGCTGTACATGAGAGTAAGGGCAGGTAAGTCAAAGTACTGCATCTTCAGACTTATTATATAATAATTACCTTTTTCTCAAATTTACTGTCACTGTTCTGAGGACTGTAGTTGTATTCCTTGGACTTTGAACAAAAACCTATTATCCTTTTTTTTAACCTCATGCCAGCTAATAAATAGCTACCCTGTTACTCCTGTAACTTAAGCCAGTGGAAGGGACCATCATAAAGGCAGAGATCACAGGGTTATTGCTCGCCTTAACTCCTTGGTTTCCTGTGGCTGCCTGATGCAAATACTTCTCACAGCACCATTCCACTGATGCTTGCATGTTTTCATGCATGTGCATAATCCCAGATGCAGAGCACTGTTGCATTACTGAATATGACTCTGCCCTAATTTGCTGCCTTGTTTAAGACACCTGGCCTCCTCTGGATGTCAGTATTGCAGCAGACTGAGGGGCCTCCATCTCAAAGGTTGAGTGAGCTAGTATCAGCTGCTTAATCCCATCCTCCTCAGCCAGCTTCCTCATTGGTTAGGTCACTAGTCAGTCCTGGTTTCTTTTTCACAGTTAAGGCTTTATCCATTTCTGTCATGGAGCCAGCAGTTAAATTACAGCATTTTATTTACCTTTACTGCCATTTCTTTACAGCAAGTCTAATAACTCAAGATTCCTTAATAATTATCCTTTATCCTCGTTTTGTTCTGGATTTTTAATCAAGCTCCTCCAGTTGCATATTCTAACCTTAAATTGTAATTCCTCAGGTACAGCACCATACTTATGGGTAAGGTAGAATGAAACTGTAACTTTTTAGATCATTCAGTCAATGTCCTTACACCCATGAAACTGCTCGGTTCCTCCCCTCAGCCACCCCTTTTTAGACCAGTAGTCTCACTGGAGTTGGTCGCCCACATCGATTTTTTTTTTTTAGAGAAAGAACCCTGGAGTGGGAGTTCTGTGGACAACTGAGCTAGAAGTGTATGCACATTTGTTCCTTGTTCCCAAAAAGTCATTTTTTTTCTGTTCTAAACAGAAAGTGCTTTCAAGATTTCTATAAAGTGTACAGTGTTTCAGATGGCTCTTCTCTTGATCACCCTTTTATTTCTATATCATTAGATGGTGTTATTAGATATTCCGAGTACGTTTTGAACATAAGGGTTTGCAGTTTAACAGGAGATCACGAGACTGGATTTCTTAGGTTTATAGGTAAATACTAGGCAATCAGTCTGCAGACTGTGAGCCACCTAACCAATAGCCAGACAGTTTCCAAAGGTGAGAATCACTCTTCACCTTGTGTTTGTGAGGTAAACACAAACTGCAACCTCATTTCATGAGCACACTAAACCTATCCCCTTACCTGACTCCTAACCTATACTTGTAAATAACCCCTACACTAACCCAGAAACACACATCCACCCACATACAAACTCCCAGTCCTACCAAAAAAAGCTGCTCACCTTTGACAAACAACTGGAAATAGCCTATTGTGCCATTCGGACAAACAAGCTTTCACACAAAGACACTGTAGTTCACAAAGTCGCACACGAGTGTCAACCAAGTGAACTGATAACCATATACATTTATATATAAACACACACACACACACACACACACACACACACACACACACACACATTTATTGATATTTGGTTACCGGGATGGTCTGCTGGGCTAAAACTGGCCCATTTTCAGGGGGGAGAAAAGCGCCACACGTATAACATTTGACAGTATATAGATAAATAATGTAGAACAATTTTTAACAAAATTTTAGCTTCTATATGCTCCAAAACATAAACATTTGACAGTCCTATACTTAACAGTATAGAACAATTATTTACAAAGTTTATGCTTCTTAAAGTGAGAAAGCTGATATGTACACAGACTGTTTAACAGTCTAGAACAGTTTTATGCAAAGTTTTAAATTTTATAGAGAGAAAATTGTTATTGCACACATAGGGGTCTACTTCGAAATCCCAATGTCCCAACTCTGAAATCCCGATACCCATATAACCGACATTCATTTACGTGAGATGAAAATAGTGAAAGATGAAATACCTGAATGGCGAGATTTTCCCAGGGTAAGTTTACACTTGCCCAGCATGCCCTTTTCTCCATGTAGTGTGATTGCAGTGTTGCTGTATACAGTTGGGGTGGGTGTGGGGGCATAGCCCCCTGCCTAGGTGGGTTTTACTTACCTCGATGTGTGTTTTGTTTACATGTGAGCAAGTGTTTACTTATTCTGGGAAAATTTCGCCATTCGGGTATTTTATCTTTTGCTGTTTTTGTCTCGTAAATGGACATCAGTTATATGGGTGTCGGGATTTCAGAGTAGATCTACAAACACACACACACACACACACATACACACAAATATGTATATATTTTTTTCTGTGTGTTTTTTATCCTGTAGCTGCTGACCATCAACCCCCCCCCCCCCCCCCGGTCAGCCATTCCTGTTTGTTCCTGTACCTAGCAATTTGGATCAGAGTGATAACTGTTCAGAAGGGGTTGTCATCCAGGCAGCAATAAGGGTGTTCTGGGTCTCCATCTGTGCCCCAACATCCAATTGCAGTGCTACAGATGCAGGCTCATGCTGTCTGGGTTGCAGTTGGGGCTTTATCCCTCAAAGCTACATAGCTGAGTACTGCACCTTTGGCTGCATTTTGTATCCTCTGTCTTTGGCAGAGATTTTTTTTTATTTTATTTTTTTTTTTTTTGAGATTTTCTCATGAATCTTTCAAAAGCAGATTCTAACAAATGGACATTTTCAGTTATCAAACAGAAATGCATACATTAATTCTCAGCCTTCATTGGTATTGAAACTCTCTGGATTAAAAATGCTCATTAGTCACCTGGCACTCATGTCATTTATACTCTTTGATCCTTGAACATCTGTACCCAGAAAATGTCTTGAGCAGATTGGACATCTAGAATGTCATTTTTATCTAAGTCAGCTGTGAATAGTGAATGTCATACCTTTATCTCTTTTCAGAAAGATGATCAGATTTTATAATTTGCTTTGAACCACCAGATTTTTTTCTGGTGATAGTCCACATTTCTGGTAAGTCAGACATTGCAGCCAGCACATTGAGTGGCAGCACCTATCGCCTTATGGATTTCATGCAGAGAAGCAGGCATTTTGAGGAACCTTTGGTCTGTAGTGACAAATGCAGATCAATTTTTTTGTAGCTGTAGAAACCATAGATCTGAAGTAGGATGTTCATTTGTCAGCAACCTGTGGGCTACGGATCCAATATCGGATCCGAGACGGCAACTTGTTTCAAGCTAATGGATCTGAGCTCCTAGCTCCCCCCTTCACCCATAATCCCCTGCTAACCCTCAATGACCTCAGATCTAGTTTGCCTCACTTGTGATGGCTGGATCCTTTTTGAGCTCTTCAGATAAGTGAGGAAAAAGTTACCTTTTTCTAAGTACTTTTCGTCAGGAATTTCTTTTTTAGTTTAAATGAATACTTTTAAAGTGAGTCTGAGTTAGGTTCCTTATTTTTTAATTAGTACCCTCCCTTCGCTGGTCGCTAGTGTGTGAGTGTTTGTTGCGTGTCTTTTGGGGCCTGGGTGTGTAGTTGTTTTTCTTTTTTTAGTTTAAAAAAAAAAAAAAAAAGAAAGGAATGGCTGAGGCCCCAAAAGCCATATTTTCTAAATGTACCGAGTGTGGCCATAAGCTCTCCCCGGCTGATGGCCACACTCGGTGCATTCGGTGCCTTGGGGTTGAACACCTCACCTCGGGCTGTACTATCTGTGCAGTGTTCAACCCCAGGGCACTGAAAGAACAGAGGTCGAAGCTGGTCCTGGCAGGACTTCTACTCCCGGATTCGGCTTCGGCATCCGCTACCTCTGCTGCTCCTGTGGCTCCACCACAACCTGTGGTGGCTGCAACTCCTGCCCCCCATGCCTCCGACTGGGACTCAAACTCCCGCTAAAGTGTCAGAGGACAGAGAGGCCAGGAGGGAGAAACGGAGGGAGAAGCACCACAAGCGGCGGGCCGAGACCTCCGTTTCGGCCCCGCCAGCTAAGCGGGCTTCTCCCTCCACTGCTTCTAGGTCTCCTCCTCCTCAGATCCGATCCCCTTCTTTCTCCCCGGGGCCCAAGGAGGAGGAGACCCGATCTCCGTCGAGGTCATCGAGGCTGCATTCCAGACCTGCCTCGGTGGCCTCCTCGAGATCTACCTTCAGTTTATCAGATGCAGACTTGGACCGGATGATGCGAATGTTCATCCAGGCCCAGCTGCAGATGGGAGTGCTCTTGCCTCCCCCCCCTCAGGGGGGGAGCTCGACACCTTTTTTCCACCCAATTGCTCCTTCTCCGACCCGCTACCCAGGTTCGGAGCGCTCGGAGCCGAGCAGCCTTGGAGCCGGGGGTGGGTCGGCGCCGACAGTACTTGGTACTTCGGATCAGACCCTGCCCTCGAGCCTGTCGGATCCGACCTCTCGGAGCCGTCGTCCGAGCTTCGGATCCGGGGGATTCAGTGTGCCTTCGGCTCCGTCCAGGTCGGAGCACATTGGTCCCTCGGATCCGACGGTCATGGCGCCGGCTCCGATCCCTTCATCGGATCCGAGTGGGAGCCGACTTTCGGATCCATTGGAGAGTGGCTCTCCCTCGGCATTCGATGTTGTGAAGAGGGCTCTGTTGAGAGCATCCGGACCCCCGGTCCTTGCATCGACTCCTCCCCCTCTCTGCTGGGCCAGGCTTCCATCACCCGGCTAAAAGGACAGCCTGCTTCGATGTCACAGATAGTTCCTTTGGAACAAGATGTTGCTGGCGAGGCCTCCTCGGACAGTCCCCCCCGAGGAAGCTCCCCGCAAGCATAAGTGAAAAAGGAGGCACGTGGACTCCCGTGAGTCCTTAACCGAGGACACGGACCTGGAGAAAGGGGAAGGCTCCCCAAGATCGCCCCCTGAGGATGTCTCCTTTGGAGACATCATGGAGATGCTGAGAATCAGAGGTGGGTGATCTGCCCCTAAGTCTTCCTCTGACGAGTCCGTGTTTCTGGAGGCATTCGAGGCAGGCCCGTCTACCTCCTGGGTGTCCCCTCCAGCTGACCCCCTGGTGGACCTCATTACCACCAGGGCGTGGAAGGATCCGGACACCGTGGAGCCAATACCGAAGCGACTGGATAGGATTCTTAGCCCCCCCTCAGACTGGTCACATTGGAGTAAGGGCCCCCCTGTAGATGCCATGTTGACGGCAGCAGCCACAAAGAGGGAATTGGCTCAGGAGAGTCCCTCAGTCCATCCACCGAGCAAAGAGTCCCGTTTGATGGATCGCTTAGGGAAGCGAGTCTTTAGTTCACCGACCTTCTCAGTAAGGTCTCTGAAGTATATGGCACATGTCATCAGGATGCAGCGGGATCTTATCAAAGAATACGCTGCATCCCCCCCTGAGTCCATGTCTGAGGAGGATAAACAATTGTACTCCACCCGAATGGCCACTCTGAGATCTATTTCAAACACCTCTGTGCGGCTGTTGTCCCACTCCACAGAGGGAGCCGCTAGGGCTAGCGGAGCAGGCCTAGTCATGAGACGTCAGGCCTGGCTCCGTCATTGCGACTTTACAGAGCCCTTTAAAGCATCCTTCGCGAACGCCCCCTTTGATGGTTCTGCCCAATTTGGCAAAACAGTTTGTGAGACACTTGTCCAGAGTGAGAAGGATGGGAAGACGTTGTCTGCTGTCAGAGTCCACTTCTCTGCTCCCCAGCGGTCCTTTTCAAGGAACCAAAAGGGTCAGAAGAAGATGTGGTTCCAGAAATCACAACATTCCCAACCAGCTCCGGACAACCAGTCCTACCGTGGCAGAGGTGGACAGGGAGGACGTCGCCCCAGGGGCAGAGGGGCTCTGAGAAACTTTGGGTCCAGAGAACCTTTCTCTGAGTGGCCCGCGCAGCAGCCCTGAGGGGTTGCCTGGCTGCTCCACTCTGGAGGCAGTCGGGGGGCGTTTTTCGAAACATCTAGCGGCATGGAAGCCATCACAACAGACCGCTGGGTGCTTCGCATCATATCCAGAGGGTACAAAATACCAATACTTCATGTCCCCCAATCCAAGAACCTCCCCAATGTACCACCCGATCAGTGGGAGGCCGCAGCCGCAGAAATACAGCAGCTGATAAGAGAAAGAGCCATCCAGCCAATCCCCCAAGACCAGCTCGGATTAGGGTTCTACTCCAGGTTTTTTTTTTGGTGCCAAAAAAGACGGGGGGATCTGAGACCCATCCTAGACCTTTCCCGCTTGAACCTGTCAGTAACCAAGGAAAAATTCCGAATGGTCACTCTTCAATCTATCCTCACCCTTTTGAGGGAGAATGATTGGATGCGTATTACCACATCTTAATGGACAAACGATCCAGGAGGTTCCTTCTCTTCCGGCTGGGAGCCAGTCACTACCAGTTCAGGGTCCTTCCCTTTGGCCTCACCACAGCCCCCAGGATGTTCACCAAAGTGTTAGCAGTGATTGCGGCCCACCTGAGACTCCAGGGAATTCAGGTCTTCCCGTACCTGGACGACTGGCTCCTGACCGCACCAACAAGGCATCTACTTTGCTCGGCCAGAGACTTCTTTTTCCATCTAGCCCCATAACTAGGCATTACTATCAATGTCGGCAAATCTCCACTAGCTCCAACACAGATCATAGAATTCATAGGTGCCAGAATAGACACCAGAGATTTGTGAGCCTTCCTAACTGCCGAGAGAATCAGAAACCTACAACTTCATGTGCGGGCTATCCTTCATTCAGAGGCTTCACCAGCGGAATTGATCCTGAGGGCACTAGGCTCCATGGCGGCAGCGATTACACTCCTTCCATGCGCCCGTTTGAACATGCGAGTCCTGCAATGGACTCTGTTAGTGCAATGGTCCTTCCTCTCCACCATCCCATTGCTATCAGCAAGGCTTGCAGCAGGGCGCTACTATGGTGGCTCCAAGCATTGAACTTCCATACGGGCCGTCCCTTCTGCACCTCTCCCCCTATCGCCACAGTGACCACTGACGCTTCCCGCCTCGAGTGGGGGGGGGGGCATTATTCAGGCAGGACAGTCCAAGGCATGTGGAACGATACAGAGACCTCCCTGCATATCAGCGTTCTGGAGATGAGAGCGGTGCTGTTGGCGTTGCAAGCACTTCAGAGCTTCCTCCCCGCAGGAACGATTGCGATTCACTCGGACAACATATCAGTGGTCTGGTATATCAACAAACAGGGGGGAACCAGATCTTATCCCCTTTGCCGTGAAGCCATGTGAGTGTGGGAATGGGTGATCTCCACCAACTGCTTTCTGATTGCAATGCACATTCCAGGGAGGACCAACATCCTAGCGGACAAGCTCAGCCGCACCCTTCTTACCCCTTACGAGTGGTGTCTCAATCCTGTAGTAGCGAAGCAGATATTCGCAACATGGGGGCAACCCTGCTGCGATCTTTTTGCATCTCCATCATACGCCAAATGCGACAATTTCTTCGCTCTAATCCCCCCACCAGGGGAATCTCCAAGAGACGCTCTGGTGCATGCTTGGCCACCCGGTCTACTCTATGCCTATCCTCCTCTTCCAATGATGATACAACTGTTACAGAAAGCCTCGCGGTTGGGGAGCAAGATGATTCTCATTGCCCCATTCTGGCCTCGACAAATTTGGTTCCCTTACCTGTGGTCTCACCTTGTGAATCACCCTTGGATTCTAGATCCCATTCCGGATCTCATCTCCCATCCATTGGACTTGCCAACTCCAAACCTGGACAATCTGAAACAGACAGCTTGGTTGCTCCAGTTCCACTCCTAGTTAGGACTCCCGGTATCTCTTCACCAGTCAAAGCCATCCTCGTGGCAGCGCATAAGCCCTCCACCAGGAAAGTGCATCACAGTAAATGGAAACGTTTTTCCATCTGGGCGGAGCGCAGTGATCTAGATCCCTTTACGGCTCCTCTTCCGTCCATTTTAGACTTCCTAACTGAACTCTTTCAGGAATGCGCTAGTTGTTCAACTGTCAAAGTGCAATTGGCAGCCATTTCTCATTATCATGTGGGACATGATACAGGGCCCTTGATGTCAGCCAAATTGTGTAAAACCTTTCTCAAGAGTACCTTTTTACTTAGACCCCTGTAAAAGAAGCCGTACCACCATGGGATCTTACTTTAGTTCTTCAAGCCTTGACTGCTCCACCCTTTGAACCCACTGCTTCAGTGGATCTCAAATTCTTGTCATGGAAAACAGCATTCCTTGTAGCCATTACTTCAGCGAAAAGAGTGTCGGAACTTCAGGCTCTTTCTGTGAAGCCTCCATACCTGATTTTTCACCCTGATAGAGTGTACCTCAGGATCAATCCCTCCTTTCTCCCCAAGATAGCATCAGAAACCAACATAAACCAATCCATAAATTTACCGGTTTTCTTCCCTAAATATCAAAATAAGGGTGAATACAAGCTGCACTTATTGGATGTTCATAGGCAGCTTCGTTTTTACACTCCTAGGACGGCTGGCCATAGACAATCTGACCAGCTGTTTGTTTCCTTTGCCAAATTTAACTTGGGGAAAGCTATCTCTAAAGTATCTTTATCTCGCTGGATTTCCCAATGTATCCTACTGGCTTATCAAGCCTCGGGTAGACCCGCACCAGAAGGAGTTTGTGCTCATTCCACCCGCTCCATTTCTACTTCTGCGCCTTTCAAGTCTAGAGTTCCTTTGGATGATATTTGTTCTGCAGCCACTTGGGCTTCATCTCATACCTTTATCAACCACTACAAGCTAGACCTGCTTTATAGAGGGAGAGCATCCTTTGGCTCTGCGGTGCTTCGTAATATCCTTCCATGATGGCCACCCAGGGCGCAGGTAGCTGGGGACTGTGTCCCACAGGTTGCTGACAAATGAACATCCTACTTCAGATTTAGAAGTTATGTACTCACCATAATGTTCCATCTGAGTAGGTAGTTCATTTGTCTGCAACCATCCCCCCCTCCTTCCCCCTGACCTTCTTCGGATCTATTAGTTGTTAGATATCCTTTGTTGGATATATATTGAGAGGCAAACTCGATCTGAGGTCATGGAGGGTTAGCAGGGGATTATGGGTGAAGGGAGGAGCTAGGAGCTCGGATCCATTAGCTTGAAACAAGTTGCTGGCTCGGATCCGATATCGGATCCATAACCCACAGGTTGCAGACAAATGAACTACCTACTCAGATGGAATGTTATGGTGAGTACATAACTTCTAATTCTTCCCAATTTTGTTTCCTTTTTCCTCTGCATAATATCATATTAGGTGTGCATTACCATACTAAGTACAACCTTTCAAATACTACTCGCATCATATTTGTCAAGAAGGAATGAAGGAGAAGAAAGTGACCAGGTACTGTGCTCACATGCCAGCAAGTATGTGTTTATTAACGAGGGCTGGGGGTACATGTGTAGATGCTTGAAAAAATAAAGATCAGAGTAAAAAGGTTTGGATTAGACCTTGATAACGAAGTTGTTTCAGAAGTTAATATTTCTACAAGACATCCAGTTACTTTTCATTCACAGGTAAATACTTTTCAGTGTTACTATTTACTGCATTTCTGGAATAATTTTACAGTTTAACATATCTTGGTTAGTTAGCAGTGATCTGCTGTGGGGAACAAAGTAAACAGAACTGGAAAACTAGTCAAACAATGAAGTACTAGCCCCATACTTCTCAACTTTTTTTTGTCAATAATTCTGGACAAAGTCAGAAGTAATGAGGGCAAAACTCCCAAAAATCGGTACTTTTTTAAAACATTACTCTGATTCTTTTAAAATTTTAATAGAACCACAGATTTTATATTTTCTGAACATTAAGAAACGTGAAATTCTAATGTCTGGCATTGATGAATTGCTGTCATCCTCAATTATTTAACTCAAAATCAAAAATTTGACAAGGGACAGGGCAAAAATATGAGGCAAAGTCAGTGACATTCAGCAAAATTCTGGACAGATGAAAGGCATCACTACCACACACAAACAGTAACACCAGTACAGCAGTAAGTGGTTGCATCAAATGAAGATGAGCTCTGATAGCTGAGTTAGAAACAATGAAAGAAGAAAACTGGTTTTAGTAGCAAGTGAACAGAAGGATTGAGATGGTGGTTGGTTTCCATGATATTCCATCATTCTTTACATCTTGACGGCAGGACCCGTGGAAACCATGAAGTAGCAGCCGACTCCAGGATACAGACAAAAGAATACCATCTGAGTTTAACCCTCTTTTCCTAATTATTTATTTTTATGTAGCTTATACCTGTGCTTCAGATGAACAAATAAAAAAGGAGGGAAGATTCTCTGGCAGACTGTTAGGTAGTCAAGGCCATGTACAAAATGGAAAGGCAACATTTGTTGACTGACATTATTGCTTCTGCTGCATTTTGCTGCAGTTTTCTTTTCCCAGCAGTTGTACTCCTCATATGAACATCTGCTAATTTGCCATAAGACTGGCTAACTCAGCCCAACTCTGTCCTCCTCGAACAGTGCAGGTAAACATGGGAGTTAACTTAGTGACATGGAGATTCTCATTTAAGTAAGTATTCTGAAAGTAATGAATGCAATAAAATGTTGTCAGTTTAAACACCTCTAAAGTAGCATAAGCAGTTTAAAGGATTTTTGGCAATCAGCAGAACTGGATAACTTAAGAGAAAATTTAGATAATTGGAAGAAATTGACTGAAGCAAATGAAATTACAAGAAATTGAACCAAGGAGAATGTAGTTGTTTACCCTGTTTACTCCCTGGCTGCTGTGACCATCAGCTGGAGAAGCAGAAAATGAGTGAATGTGAGTCAAGTAAAGTAGAAAAAAAAGTTAAACAGGCACCAGCACATAAGTGAGCTAAAAGCACAAATAGGGAAGACATCCTTTAATTGAGTACATATTTTTGTGAGAATTCATAGAAACTTATGGTCTGCAGTAGTTCACAGGTAAGTATGTCCCTCTGAAGAAAACAAAGAAATGTTTAATAATTGCAGTGCACTGGGTTAAAGAATGCTGGTGGGGCTGCTCATTGAGTTTGGCTTCTGAAATATAATTGCAGGTACAGTTCAGTGGAGCCCCAGTAGAAGTTCCATACCAAGGATGCAGGCAGGAAAAAGTCAGTTGCATTGATTTCCTGCAGGTAACTTTCCAGTTTGACAACCATGTTGTTCACTTTGAACTTGGGAATAGCATTTCAGATGTCACTGTACTAATTAATCAATGTATGTAACCCTTAAAGAAAAGCCTTGAAACCTTAAAAAAATTATGTAGTAATGCATGGATGTGTTGTTGATTTATGTTACTTATGAAGGAATCCTTGTTCCTTGCATTTTAATAAATGAAATCAGTGTAGTCATTTTTGCTAAGTCAAAAAAGATGTGTAGAACATATGTAAGGGTTTTGAGTTTGCTGTCATTTTAAGCATTACATACTAAAATGGTTGTGAATGTTGTTTGCAGTCTTTTGTATAAACATCTGTATTAAGTGACAGCTGAAACAATTACGTAGGCATACATACAGTAATAAAGAAAACAAACCATAGTAACATTTTTTTTTCGTGGAGTATACACTTGTGTTTCTTTTTTAAACAGTTATCATTCACACCATAACGTAATTTTTCAGTTCCTCCCTTCCCTTCCTTAAAACTTGCACCTTACCCTGAACATTATTTTGCATGTACTGTTCCCACAGATTCCATTTATATCTATGTGATTTACTCTTTCCTTTGTTAAGGATCCCAACTCCAGTTCTTTTATCTCCTTTATAATATTCCCCATCACACCTTCAGCATATGCTGTTTACCAGAGGAAGAATTTTTAGGTCTGCTCGGAGTATAAAAATATCTATGCAAACACTGCCAAGCAAAAATCCTAAACATTCTAAACATCGTAGTTGTGAATTTTTGACATCTCTAAAATATGTGATGTTAAGTTGTCAATCTCGCCTTCATTCTTGCTTGATGGGTTCGGAGCCGATCCTCGGCTCCGACTCGGCACTTTGCTAAGCTCGAGAGTCACTTTTACCAGCTCGAGGCAGCCCCATATCCCATGATGCAAGGCGGTAACTACCCAGATCTCGTTTGCCGCTTCGCTGATGAGGTCCTCCTTTTGCCAGCTCCTGGTAAGTGTTAGTTTTAAACTACTTTTTGCCCCTAAAATTAATTTAACAATTTTCACTTTTCCTTAGTATACCTTCAATTTTACTTATTTATAAGCCCTTTTCTGACTAAAATTGTTTTTCCTCCCCTTCTTTAGTCAGGCCTTCATTCCCTCCCATCCCCCCCCCCCCCCGTTAGGGTGTGTGTGTGAGAGGTTAGTTATTGATTAATAGATAACTTTAGTTGTCTGATTGGGACTGTGTTGTGTGTGCTGTTGTGTACAACCATGTCCAAAGAAAGGGTCTCAGGCTTTAAGAAGTGTGACTCGTGCTGTCAGAAGATGTCTCTGACAGACGGTCACACTTCTTGCTTATATTGCCTGGGACCTCTCCACCTGCAGGACTCCTGTGCAATTTGTCATTCCTTTAGCCAGAGAGTCCTGCAGGAGAGGAGAAATAAGTTGATTTTAAGGGGTCTCCTTAAACCGGAGGGCTCTCCGGCCAAATCGGCTCCGAGCAAGACTTCCAAGTCTTCTAAGGCTCAGGCTTCTGTATCTAAGCCGGTGGCCTCGGCTCCGACTGCTTCGGAGTCGAGATCGGCTCTGGCTGGAGCCGATCCTGTCTTGCAAATCTTGGCACCGATGGCTATCGGTGCCGATACTGCTATGGTCACATTGGTGTCGGCTCCAGCTGGCTCCGACCACCATGTGGCTCAGGCTTCGGTGTCGGCGCCGACCGGCTCCGACACCGTTACTGTTATGTCTGTATCGGCTCCGGCTGGAGCCGATGCATCGAACTTTCATTCGGGCCGAAAAGTCCTCGGCTCCGTCTGGATCTGTGGTTTCTTCGGCTCCGATGGTTCCTTCGAGGAAGAGGTCTAGGTCCCCTTCCTTGGAACCGATCCTTTCGGCTCCGGCCTCACCTCTCCTTTCGGAGTGGAGCCATCAGAGCCGATCATCTAGGTCGTCCAGGCTTTCAGACCATGATTTAGAGAGGGTGGTAAGTAGATTATTGAAATCACAGGCACTGGCCCAGATGCTGCATAGTCCGTCTCAACAGACGACTATTAGTCCACACCCTCTTCAAGTTCCTCCTTCGACTCTACCTCAGAGTTTGGAGCTGGAGTCTTCGGGGATAGTTACTGCTATGGCTGAGGGGCAGATACCCCCTCCTTCTGCACCCTTGGCATCTACTCTTATCTCCTCTTCGAGACCTTCCTTGGAGGGATTCGGTGGTCGGGCTTCCCTGGTCTCCTCCGAGGGGGTGAGTGGCATCAGACCCTTGTCCGACCCCGCTCTTCCCCTTGGAGCCTCGGCCTTGGTGAGCTCGGCTCCGACATCTGCCTCGGAGCCTTCCCTTTCGGTGAGCCCTGGAGTCCCGGTTTCTTCGGAACGGGTTTTCTCGGATCTCCCTGGGAGGGGGGCCTTCGAGGTGATGAAGAGTGTGCTGGCCACTGGGCTCAGCCAGCAGTCCATTCCCTTAGCTCCTCCCTCTACTGTGCCTGTCGATATCTCTTCCATCTCTCTTGCTCCTGGACCCAGAGATCCACCGCCTCAGGTTTCCCCACTGGGAATAACCCCCTCTTCCGAGGATTCTCCTGATCAGTCAGGAGATCCTCCCATAAGAGGACTTGTAAGAGGAAACACCTAGACTCCCCTGAGTCTATCACTTCAGATACCGACTTAGATGAGTCGGAGGGATTCCCAAGATCCCCCTCTGAGGATGTCTCCTTTTCAGACATCCTAGAACTCCTAAAACAGAGGGGAAACTGGCCCTCCACAAATCCCTCTGAGGATGAGTCGGTATACCTAGAGGCGTTTGGATCTCGGCCCACCACCTCCTGGGTGTCTCCGCCTTTCGACCCCCTTATGGAGGTTATTGCTCGAAAGGCTTGGGCTGCTCCTGACTCTGTAGAGCCAGTTCCTAGGAGGCCGTCTAAATTTATTACAGCCCCTTCGGAGAAGCAATTCCTTACGAAAGGTGTCCCTGTTGATGCCATGGTGGTGGCGGCTGCCACTAAGAAGGAACTTGCAGATCCTTCCGTACCAGTCCATCCTCCTAATAAGGATTCTAGGACCATGGATAGGTATGGCAAGTGGATGTTCTCTTCAGTGACCTTTGCTATGCACTCGCTGAACTACTTATGTCACTTCACCAGACTCCAAAGGGACATCCTTAAGGAACTAGGTGAAGTAGTACAGGATCCTACGGCTGCAGGGACTCAAGAGAAAATTGCTTCTCAGCTAGGAATCCTTAATTCTATAGCTAACTCCTCCATGCGACTGATATCATATGCAGCAGATGGAGCGTGTAGAGCCGCAGATACAGGGGTGGCTCTTAGACGTCAATCCTGGATGCGGCTCTGTAATTTTGCAGATCCCTTTAAGGCGTCCTTCACAAACTCTCCCTTTGATGGGTCAGCTTTGTTTGGCCCTCAAGTGAAGGATACATTGACCAGGTGTGAACAGGACGGCAAGACTCTTTCTGCCGTAGGGGTCCGTTTTTCCACCCCTTTTAGACCTTACCCCAAAGGACAGAAGGGTGGAAAGATGTGGTTCCGCAAATCCCAAGGAGTCACGCCGGATACACGTGGTCAGTTTACCCCTAGAGGCAGAGGGGTAACAATAACAGGCGCTCTAGAGGCAGAGGGGGTCCACAGAACCAGGGAAGCAGAGAGCCTCTCTCTGACAAGCCCTTCCGGCATCCCTGAGGTGTTGCCCGACTGTCCATCCTTGGAGGCAGTCGGGGGAAGACTATCGCTGTACCCAGAAGCCTGGCGTTCCCTCTCTCAAGACAGATGGGTACAGTCGATTATATCCGAGGGTTACAGAATTCCTTTCGAGGAAAGTCCTTCTCTCACACAAATTCCCTTCCAGATGTACCACCGGTCTAAGGGAAGTTGCAGAGTTAGAAGTATTAAAGCTTCTACAAAAAGAGCCATTCAGCCAGTTACAACAGACCATTCAGAGCCGGAATCTACTCAAGATTCTTTTGGTCCCCAAAAGGCGGAGACCGGAGACCAATATTGGATCTCAGCAGACTCAACAAGTCTGTGAGAAAGACAAGATTTCGAATGGTCACACTTCAGTCAATTTTGCCCTTCCTAGAGAAGGACAACTGGATGTGCTCAATAGATCTTCAGGACGCCATACTATCACATAAAAATTCACAGACGCTCCAGAAGATTTCTCCGCTTTCGGCTGAGGTCCAGTCATTTTCAATTCAGAGCCCTGCCCTTTGGTCTCACTACAGCTCCCAGAGTGTTCACCAAATGTATGGCAGTGGTCACGGCTCACCTGAGACGTCAAGGATTCCAGGTGTTTCCGTATCTCGACGACTGGCTCCTTTCAGCCACCACCAGGCATCAACTTCTTCAAGCCAGGGATTACACACTAAATCTCTGCACTCAATTAGGAATTTCGATCAACTACGAAAAATCCTCCTTATTGCCCTGCCAGTCTATTACCTTCATAGGCGCAAACTTAAACACTGTTCGGATGTCAGCAACCCTCACAGACCAAAGAATCTCAGATATATAAAGTCACGTGAGGATCATCCTTGCCAGCAAAAAGGTACAAGCCAGAATGGTTCTGAAGGTGTTGGGCCTCATGGCTGCGGCCATTACCCTTCTCCCCCTGGCCCGCTTCTACATGCGTCTGCTTCAACGGATGTTGTTCACTCAGTGGTCTTACCAACAACTTCCAATGCGTCACCAAATCCTGGTGACACAAATTTGCAAGAATCATCTTTCATGGTGGATTACTTCTCCCCAGATTCACCAAGGCAGACCCTTTGTATCCCGCCCGTAGCCACTGTCACTACGGACGCCTCCCTGATCGGGTGGGGGGTCATTATCAGGGCAGGATGGTTCATGGACGTGGCAACCGTTCGAATACCACCTGCACATAAATGTCCTAGAGATGAGAGCAGTGCTTTTAACGTTGCAAGCCCTCAATGACTTTCTTCCCTTGGGAACAATTGCAGTTCACACAGACAACATGTCTGTAGTATGGTATATCAACAAACAGGGCGGAACCAAGTCCTACCCCTTGTGTCGAAGCTCTCAGACTTTGGCAATGGGCAATCTCCTCTCATCGGTTTCTGGTAGCAACGCATATCCCTGGGAAAACCAACATTCTAGCGGACAGATTGAGCAGAGCTATTCTCATGCCTCACGAGTGGTCTCTCAAACAATCTATAGTGGAGGAGATTTTTCTAGAATGGGGCCACTCATGTTGCGATCTTTTTGCTACTCCCCAAAACAGCAAATGCCCAGACTTCTTTTCTCTCTTCCCACTGCCAGGCCATCCCCCCAGAGACGCTCTAACCCAGGATTGGCCCCAGGGACTTCTTTATGCCTTTCCTCCCTTTCCGCTGATTCCACAAGTTCTCCAGAAAGCCACCGTTTTGAGAGCCAAAATGATTCTCATTGCTCCATATTGGCCTCGACAAATTTGGTTTCCGTTCCTCCATCGTCACCTTTTGGTGCAGCCGTGGCATCTGGACCCAGTACCAGACCTTCTGATTCACCAATCGGGTCAGCTGCACCGGTCTATCCCTTCTCTCAACCTCACAGCATGGTTGCTCCACTTCCTTCCTTAGCCAGGCTTCCTATGATCTCTAATCCTGTTAGGGATATCATAGTGGCTTCACTAAAATCCTCTACTAGAAGGATTTATACCAGCAAATGGAAACGCTTCTCTTGTTGGGCAAAAGCTAAAAATATAGATCCTTTTACTGCTCCTGTTCAAGCAGTTTTGGACTTCTTAGCGGAAATCTTTCACGCGGGCTGTTCATCTCCCACGGTCAGAGTTCAGTTGGCTGCGATCTCGAACTTTCATGTCGGGTTTGCAGATCACAACATTATGTCCCACAGGCTTTGTAGAGCCTTCTTAAAAGGAATCTTTCTCCTGAAACCTCCAGTCAGGAGTCCTCCTCCTCAATGGGAACTAAATTTAGTGCTGACATCCTTGATTCTTCCTCCCTTCGAGCCAGCTGTTTCATGTTCCCTGAAATTTCTTTCATGGAAAACACTCTTCCTGGTTGCTATTACCTCGGCTAGGAGAGTGTCTGAACTTCATGCTCTCTCTGTTCGTCCCCCTTATTTGGTCTTCCACAAAGACAGGGTATCCTTGAGAACTAATCCGACCTTTTTGCCTAAGGTCGCCTCAAAGAATAATTTGAACCAGTCTATTGACCTTCCTGTATTTTTCCCAAATTACTCAAACAGATCGGAACAAAAATTACATTATCTTGATGTTCACCGCCAACTCAGATATTATTTGGACAGAACAAAACAATTCAGGAAATCCGATCAGCTCTTTATTTCTTATGCTGATAACAAAAAAGGCCTTCCTGTCTCCAAAGTGACCTTATCTAGATGGCTTTCTTCGGTCATCTCTGAAATCTATCAGCTCAGGGGAAAACAGCTGTGCTCAAAACCTAAAGCGCATTCAACCAGAAGCTTAGCCACTTCCACAGCCTTTCAGGCAAGACTTCCATTAGACACTATTTGTGCAGCAGCCACTTGGGCCACTCCTCATACCTTTGTTTCTCATTACAAATTGGATTTGGCCTCCAGAGATAGAGCCAGTTTTGGCTCTACAGTTCTCAAGAGTCTGTTCCATTGAGCCACCCAGGATAGAGGTGCTAGGGACGTGGTCCCATCAAGCAAGAATGAAGGCGAGATTGACAACTTAACATTGAGAAGTTATGTACCTACCATAACGTTCCATGTTAGTTGTCTTCTCTCTTCTTTCTTGACCCTCCCTCCTTCCCCCTGGCCTGGACAGACCTTTTTCTCCCTACATGGAAGTATGTTTTTTAAGACCATACAGTTCTGGTCTTCCTTACCCATCCTTCAGGTGTTTTTCTGCCTTCTTTCTTCCTTCTGGGAAGTTTTTTATGCTAGGTGTTATTGCCTAATAGACAACAAACGAGATGTGGGTACTTACCGCCTTGCATCATGGGATATGGGGCTGCCTCGAGCTGGTAAAAGTGACTCTCAAGCTTAGCAAAGTGCCGAGTCGGAGCCGAGGATCGGCTCCGAACCCATCAAGCAAGAAAGAAGGCGAGAGAAGACAACTAACATGGAACGTTATGGTAGGTACATAACTTCTCATTTTATATATATATATATATATATATATATATATATATATATATATATATGCGCACACACACACACACAAACTCATAAATAGATAAATATGATGATTGCACAATCTGTTCATAATGACATCATCAAAAGGTACAGTGTGTATAAAAAGTGTACACGCCCTTGTTAAAATGCCATGTTTTTGTGATATAAAAAAATGTGACCACAATAAATAATTTCAAAACTTTTCCCACCTTTAATGTGACCTATAACCTGTACAATTCAACTGAAAAATAAATAAATCTGTTAGGGGGAAAAAAAATAAAAAATGTACAATAAGCTGGCTGCATAAGTGTGCACACCCTTAAACTAATACTTTGTTGAAGCACCTTTTGATTTAATTACAGCATTCAGTCTTCTTGGGTACACACCTGTCATCAATTAAAGAGACTGATTAACCCCAAATAAAGTTCAGCTGTCCTAGTAGGATTTTCCCGACATTTACTCAGTTGCCTGCTACAGCAAAAACCATGGTTCGCAAAGAGCTTACAAAGCATCAAAGGGATCTCATTGTTGAAAGGTATCAGTCAGGAGAAGGGTACAAAAAAATTTTCACAGCATTGGTTATACCATGGAACACAGTGAAGATGGTCATCAAAAAGTGAAAAAAAAATGGGACAACAGTGACGTTGCAAAGAACTGGATGTCCCTCAAAAATTGATGAAAAGACAAGATGAAAACCGGTCAGGTAGGCTGCCAAGATACCTACAGCAACACTGAAGGAGCTGCAGGAATTTCTGGCAAGTACTGGTTGTGTACTACATGTGACAACAATCTCCCGTATTCTCCATATCTCTGGACTATGGGGTAGGGTTGCAAGACGGAAGCCTTTTCTTACACAGAAAAACATCCAGGCCTGGCTAAAATTTGCAAAATAATACATCAAGTCTCCCAAAAGCATGTGAGAAAATGTGTTATGGTCTAATGAGACCAAGGTTGAACGTTTTGGCCACAATTCCAAAAGGTATATTGGGTGCAAAAACAATACTTTGCATCACCAAAAGAACACCATCCCCACAGTGAAGCATGATGGTGGCATTATCATGCTTTGGGGTTGCTTTTCTTCAGCTAGAACTTGGGCTTTATTCAAGGTGGAGGGAATTATGAACAGTTCTAAATACCAGTCACTTTTGGCCCAAAACCTTCAGGCGTCTGCTAGAAAGCTGAAGATGAAGAGGAATTTCACTTTTCAACACGACAGTGACACCAAGCATACATCCAATTCAACAAAAGAATGGTTTCACCAGAAGAAAATTAAAGTTTTGAAATGGCCCAGCCAGAGCCCAGACCTAAATCCAATAGAAAATCTGTGGGGTGACCTGAAAAGGGCTGTGCACAAGAGATGTCCTCGCAATGTGACAATTTTGGAATGCTTTTGCAAGGAAGAGTGGGCAAATATTGCCAAGTGAAGATGTGCCATGCTGATAGACTCCTACCCAAGAAAACTGAATGCTGTAATTAAATCAAAAGATGCTTCAACAAAGTATTAGTTTAAGCGTGTGCACACTTATGCAACCAGCTTATTGTACTTTTTTTATTTTTTATATTTTTCCCCTAACAAATTTGTTTTTCAATTGAATTGTACAAGTTGTAGGTCACATTCTTCTTCTTTCGGCTTTTTCCCGGTTAGGGGTCGCCACAGCGGATCACCTGTCCGCACATTGAATGGCAGTGGAGTTTTACGGTGTCGAGTTGCCAGCCCGGCGCCCAACCTTCCACAGAAGGCACACTCACACCTAGGGCCAATTTAGAGTGTCCAATCCACCTGCAGCATGTCTTTGGGATGTGGGAGGAAACCGGAGCACCCAGAGGAAACCCACGCGACCACAGGGAGGACATGCAGACTCCGCACAGAAGGCACTCCAGCCGAGCATCGAACCGGAGAACCTCTTGCTGTGAGGCGGCAATGCTAACCACTGCACCACCGTGGCCGCCCTGTTGTAGGTCACATTAAAGGTGGGAAAAGTTTTGAAATGATTTATTGTGGTCTCATTTTTTTATGTCAGAAAACCTGGCATTTTAACAGGGGTGTGTACACTTTTTTATATCCACTGTATATATAATATGCCATTCTTTCTAGTTCTGTTTTTGCCACTGCCGACATATTAATGCTTCTTTTTTTAGGTGCAGAAAATGAACTAGAATTTAGTGTCATCACATTTTATGAAGAGACCAAAGTGAAATTTGCAGACCTGTCAGAAGAGCTGTTGTGGGAGTATATTGACAGCGGTGAGCCATTGTAAGTAACTTTTGAAAACTGGACTAATTTTCGTTCTAAAGGCCATTAGAGATGATTTGAAATAAATATTTTAAGGGTGTAATAGTTCATTTCAGCTTGGTGTTTGCATTCAGAGTGACATTGTTTGTTCATGTACCAATGAAAATAACTTGTTTTTGCCATTTATGATCCAAATAATGTTTGCTCTTATAGTCTTCCACAAAAAGGGGGCTGGCCCATTCTGTGCATTACAGTATACGTATCCATTTCCCTACAAGTACGCACACGCATGTGCACACACACATACACACGCATAGTTTTATATATATATATATGTATATATATATATATGTATATATATATATTTTTTTTTTTTTTTTTTTTTGGGTTATGACAGAAATTAAAGTTAAGCTGTGTGTTCTTGGGAAGAAACCTTTATATATTCCTGTTAGATCTGTTATGAAGAAACTCTGAATGTTTCAGCTTTATTGGGTTCTAGTTTTAAAATTGATTGCTGTCCTACTTTATGTTGACAAAAGTAATGTATTAGTCAGCTGATGTTGCCGTTTAAAGAATTTGAGTTTGTGTGCAACTTGACAGTCTTGATTACACTTTCATTTGTGGTCAGCCCTTGTTCTCTGTATTATGATCCTTACCGTTACCTAAGTTGTGAATGTTTGAAGAATATAAAGGCTTACAGGCTACAAAAGACCTCAGCATATAACCTTTTTTAGTTTGCATGTAATAATCATTTTAGTCAAGGACTTATCCAATTGCAGTACTTCCATTCCTACTAGGGCATAACTGCTTGTCCATCACAACTGAATTGAGCATACTTTAAGAAGTGATAACAAAACTAATTAATTCTGTTCTTGGGCAGGACTTTTTAAGTCAGATATGATATGCATAACTAAAAGGTTTTTAAGATCTGCCATGAATTTGTACAAATTTCTTTCTACTGGATATATCTTACTTCCAAGTAGACTGCACCCACAGAAGTACTAGAGTAGTAGCTTTATTTACTGATACCCACATTCAGACTGTACTACATTGCAAACAGTCACTGGTGGCAAAAGAGAGAGAGGTCAGTGTGACACCGCTCTTTATAGCTATAGTTAAATGGGTGTTTATAGGATGTAGCTGATTTCCTTCTGTTCTTGTAAGCCCAGAACTGGAAGACATCTAAGTCATCATCATTTTCACTGATGTTAATTAATCATAGCAGCCTAGCATAAAGACTAATTAAGAAGAAAGCTACAGCCTGTATAGCATGACCTTAACTCATTTCACTTTCAGAAAGACTGATTTAGAGAATAGGCACGATTAGCACATGATACTGACCAACAAGCCCTGGAACATTAAGGATATCAAGCATAATTTTTCCCATCCCATCATATATAACCATATCATATCATCCATGCTGTATATATGCCCCCCCCAAGAACAAGGACATGCAGTAGGAAGTACTTGGACTCCCCTTTGTAGTCACTCTCCCCAGACATGTTTCTTGATGATGGAGAGGTTCCCTATAATCACCTCAAGAGGACTTCACCTTTGGTGAAGTTTCAAAATAATGTGGCAGAGGGTATCTTCACCAGTAGACCCCAATTTTATTGAAGAAGAGATTGTACAAGGAACATACAGGTCCCATTCCCCAGCAGTGTGGGTAGTACCACCACCAGATAAGCTGATAGACTTGACCTGCTCAATGGCCTGATAAAGTACCACAGTCTCCCAAAGGCAGGACTTATTGGGGCAAGGGACTGCTTTTAGATACCTTTATAGTATCAGCAGCCACTAAGAAGGAAGTCCCAAAGGATGCTCAAGCTGTCCATTCACCAGATGAAGGATCTCGGATGATAGTCAAGCTAGGAAAGCATGTTTATGCATGAGGTACTTCCTCCATTAGCCCATTAAATTACATTGTGCATATAACCAGATTTCAGTGAGATATCCTTCCTTATCATTGTTGCAGTATTCTTTACTGTTGGGATATCCTTCCAAGGATAGCTGGGGCAGTACATCAGATGTATGTCCTATATGCAAGATGTAAGGTACATATGTGATGTGTGAGCACCTAATCCACAGAACTTCTCTGCTGCCAGTCTGAACACTACATTTGAGCTCAGTCTGCAAAAGATTCACTGAGTTGATGTTCTTCGTGTTTCACTGTTGCAGTCATTACATTTGGGTAATCTGCTGGCAGGTTGCCCTCAGTCAGCCTGAATAACAAAGTCTTGGGTCCTGCGTCGGTTGCTGTCTCCTCTTCCATGACATCAGGACTTCAGGGGTATAAAACATGCAGCCAACGCCATTTTATTCAGTCTTTCTTGCCACGCGGTGCCCGAAGCAGAAGCAGTTCGCAAGTGCCGGTCGGCCGACTCCTGAAATTTTCACATTCGAGTTTCAGAACCGAAGTCTTCAAACTAAAGCTAAGTACCCTGTTGGGGAAACTTTTTCTTGCGCTTTACCGATGTCAGTAAAAGTTAATAATTGCATTACTTGTGGAAAGCAAATACCTCATAAGGATTTTCATTTGTACTGTATTCCTTGCCTAGGCCCAGATCATAACGTGCCTTACTGTCGGTTTTGTGCTAGATTTAACCAACGCACTATTAAGCGTCAGTATATTTTTGCTTCTAAATATTTTGGATCAAGATTTAATTATCCTGTAATATCGTCGGTTAGCAATCCGACTACCGGACAGACCATTGAGGTCCAAAACTGACGATGAAGCTTCTTCTAAGCCAGTCGCTGCTTCGCCGGTACTCATTGAGGTGCTTTCGCAGCCCCTGATACCTGCTACTTTTGAGTCACAAGCCTCTACCAAGGACCATTCGGAGTACGGTATGCCGCGAGATTCTCAGAGTATTGTACCCGCGGATGTTTCTCCCTTGGATGGGTCCGGAGCCGATGAGCAGGCACCGGCTTCTGAGGGTGTTTTCAGGCCTCAACATTTGTATATTAAACCGATGCCAGCCTCAAAAACAAGATCAAAAACTTCTTCTGTGTCTAAAATCTGACACATGAGCCATGTGCTCAGGCCCCTATGCCTAAAAAAGATGATCAGAATGGCTGAGGACTTAATTACCTTGATCAGGGCCCCCCCCCTGCTAAGAGGCTTAGGCAAGGCACTGATTATGAATTTTCAGATCAGGTTTCCATTTCTTCTGATAAGGAATTTTCTAATCCACCTTATGAGGATTCTGATGCAGAAGAATCCATCCCATCTTTGCATACTTTAGGGAACATTTTCACTGGGAGAGTCAGGACTTCTCTGAATCAAAAAAGAGGCTTAGAGATTTCCTTCTTCTTCCTCAGCATAGGTCTTTGGCAATACCTCCTGTATTAGACATTGTTGATGATGTTTTTTCGGAGTCAAGCATGGCTCCTGATTCCCTACCTCCGGCTCCTTGTAAGCCAGACAGATATTACAGGGTTCCTGACTCCCACAAATTTCTATTCAAAAATCCTGCTTCTGAGCCTGAGACTATTTCACAGGGTCCCAAGGGTGTAAAGGCCTCTACAGCCAAAAATCCTACCCCCTCTGATAGAGATTCCAGGGCGCTGGATAGATGGGGAAAGAAGGTTTATATGTCTGCAACCTTGGCAATTAGGGCCTTAAACTGCCTGTTTCATATGTTTAAATATCAACAGCATGTTATGGGCTTACTGAAACAGAAAATTATGTTGATTTCGGATTGTCTGCAAAATAAATAATTACAGGAATTATTGCATTCAGCAGAACAGGTTGGAAAGCATACTTTGCAATGTGGTTTTGATTCCTTGGAGGCCTCTTGCAGGGCCGCAGTTACTGGATCTGTGATTAGAAGGCATGCCTGGCTCAAGGAGCAAAATCTGCCTGATCATGTTAAAGCTAAATTGTTGGATGCCCCCTTGCAGCATGATACTCTGGTAATAAGGCAGAAGAGGTTTTAAAGAAAATGGAAGACAAAGCTAAATCTATGCAAACTGTAAAAGATTTCCTGCAAGTGCAGCCACCCAGGTTCAATAGACACTGGCCTACTAATAATTGGTCCTTTCCTTTGTCCAACAGAGCCAATCAAGGCAAATGCAGGCATTCAAAAGGCTCCAGATACCAATCACATGGTTCTTACAGGTAAAAGCAATGGGGTGCCTCCACCTCCAAATCTGGAGGAAACAAAGCACAACCCTACAGTAAGTAGTCTCAATGACTTCCCTCTACCTTCACCAAGCACTTATCTTTTGGCAGCCCCCTTGGGGGGAGAACTAGCACTTCATGCTCAAAATTGGCAGTTGACTTACCCAGGACAAGTGGGTATTAAACATAGTATCCCAAGGGTACAGATTTCATTTCCATACTTTACCAATTCCAAGCGGTTGGCAAGATCTGCCACAAAATCAGTGGGCAGAGGCTCAGAAACAACTTATGTCCCTCATGGATATGGGGGCTATTCAACCAGTTCCAGAAAAGGAAAAAGGACAAGGTTTTTATTCAAGACTTTTCCTGGTACCCAGAAAAGGCAATGCCTGGCGTCCAGTACTGGACTTATCGATTTTGAACACGTTCCAGGACATTCCAAAATTCAAAATGCTGACTTTACAACAGCTACTGCTTATGCTGGGCAGGAACGCTTAGTTAGTGACTCTAGACTTAAGAGGCATACCTGCGTATCCCAATATGGGAATCATACAGAAGATACCTCCACTTCAAGGCAGGTTTTCTGCATTACCAATTCTCTACACTGCCCTTTGTGTTATCTGCTGTGCCCAGGGTCTTTACAAAGTGTCTGGCACCAGTAATTGCATTTTGCAGACAAAGAAGCATACAGATTTATCCTTATCTGGATGACTGTCTCATTCAAGCAGAGGACAAGGACACTCTTCTTCAACATCTGGCGTTTGTAAAAATGCTTCTAACTTGCCTAGGGTGCACAATAAATGAAAAGAAATCCCACCTGGTACCCTCTCAAATAATTACATTCCTGGGTGCAAGCTTTAATACAACTGCCCAGATGGCTTACCTTACGCCAGACAAGCAAAGGCAACTGACAACATACTTCAAACAAATGGCAACAAAAACCCAGTTATCTGCAAGACAAATTCTGCAGGCTTTGGGATTCATGGCGTCCTGTGTTCTACTAATTCCATATACGAGACTGCATATGAGGAAACTAAAATGGTACCTAAAAAGTTTATGGGGTAAACATTGTCACAGTCTGGAAACGATGATTCCTCTCATTCCCTGCCTACAACAGGAGTTTCTTTGGTGGGCAGATACATGTCACCAAAACAAGGGACTGTCATTCACTCTACCCCCTGCCACCCAAACCCTAACTACAGATGCATCAGACTATGCTTGGGGGGCTCACCTGGCGGGGAGATGCATTCAGAGCAAATGGAGCCCAAAACAAATGCAACTGCATATCAACCAGAAAGAGATGCTAGCTGTTCAGAATGCTCTGACAGCCTTCAAGGACTTACTTCATCCAGGACAACTACTGATAGACGGACAACACCATGGTTATGTGGTACATAAACAAGCAGGGGGGTACACATTCCTACCCCCTTTGCAGACTAGCCATGGCATTGTGGAACGCAGCTTTGACTTACCAAATACATCTTCAAGCTCAATTCCTGCCAGGAAAACAAAATACTCTGGCAGATGACCTAAGCAGAAATCTTATGGACCCACACGAATGGAAACTGGATCCACAGATCTTCAGCATGTTAACACAGAAATGGGGGAGCCCAGACATACATCTATTTGCCTCTCCCCAAAATTATCAGCTGGACAAATTCTGCACAAGAACTTATCACAAAAAAGCATGGAAAGTGGAGGTCCTATCCTTTAGTTGTAAAAACCTATCAGTCTATGCCTTTCCCCTCTACCTCTTCTCTCCAAGGTCTTACTAAAAGTCAGACAGGAAAAACCAAAAATGATCCTAGTTGCTCCTGTCTGGCCTCGCCAGCACTGGTACCCAATTCTAAGGAATATGTCTCAACTTCACCCTTGGTACTTGCCTCAAATACCTCATCTACTGTCAAAGCAGAACAATCAAATTCTGCACACTCAGCTCCATACTCTGAACCTTGCAGCATGGCTGATCATTTAATTATTCAAACAACACCTCTCAATAAATCTGTGATGGATGTCATTTTGGAAGCCAGAAGGCCTAGTACTAGAAAATCTTATGCTGATAAATGGAAGAGATTCTGTGCTTGGAACCAAGCACAAGGAACGGACACAGCAAAGCCCAATATTCCTCAGATTTTACAATATTTGACTGAGATGCTTGACATGGGCCTATCTTTTTCTTCAATAAAAATACATGCCTCGGCCATCTTGGCTCATTACAACACAGAGCCTCCCCGCTTTTCTCATCATCTGCTTAAACAGTATCTTATAGGGACCAAAAATTTAAGGCCTTCCAGAAGATCACCAACTCCTGCATGGGACCTCAGCTTTGTGCTGGAAAAACTCACCCTGCCTTCTTTTGAACCAGCAGCCACTGCGGATATAAAATTTCTATCTTGGAATATGGCTTTCCTCTTAGCAGTCACTTCAGCAAGAAGGGTTTCTGAACTACAGGCTCTCATAGCTCTGGAGCCTTTTATTACATTTTACCCGGACAGGGTGTCCCTCAGGACCAATCCTTCTTTTATGCCTAAAATAACCAGACAATTCACCTGCCAACATTTTACCCAAATCCGCAGAACAAGGGGGAGCGGATTCTGCATTCATTGGATGTACACAGACAACTAAGATTCTACTTAAACAGGATCAAATCTCTAAGGAAGTCTGAGCAACTACTGGTAGCATTTGCTGCAGGGTCAGAGGGGAAGGCTATATCAAAGCACACTATTTCTAAGTGGATAGGCCACTGCATTCGTTTTTGCTACTTGCACCATGGTAAACCTGTGCCCAAGGGGATCAGGTCACATTCCACCAGGGCTGCCTCTACCTCAGCAAATTTTCTCAGAGGGGTTCCAACCAAAGACATTCTAGAGGCTGCTACTTGGATCTCTGTTCATACCTTCACAAAGTATTATCATTTGCCTCTCTTCTCCAAATGCAGGGCAGGCTTTGCCACTGCAGTTCTGTAGGGCCTTATAGCCGCTCCTAATGTTGTTTAGTTCCATCCATAGCTTTGGGAATCAACCCAAATGTAATGACTGCAACAGTGAAACATGAAGAACATAGTACAGTTGTGTACACTTACCATAAATGTAGATGTTCGAGTGTATTCCCTGTTGCAGTCCGGGTTACCCACCCGCCATCCCACTTTTCTTTCCTTCACTATATATTAAAGCCTTTGTGGTGTATTTGTTTTTAGATGAAGGTGAAGTTTATGTTGCTAAAAGTGCATTTACTTATATATATATATATATATTTGCTCCCCATTTGGGGGGGGGGGGCACCTGACATCTGTGGCAAGAAAAACTGAATAAAATGGCGTTGGCTGCATGATGATCTTCATCTCACATTGCTGCAGTCCTTACATATGGGTAGTCCGCTGTCCTCGGTCGGCCCGAATACCAAAGTATTAGGCTGACGTCGGTCAAGGCGCTTAAAACTGACATCAGGACGTCAGGGTACAAAAGCGCATGACCGACGTCATTTCCTCAGTCTTTTTTGCCGCATGGTCCGATGCAGAAGCAGCGTTGCAAGTGCCGTTCGGCGTTCTGAAATTTTATCGAATTCGGAGTTTCAGACCGAATCCAAGTTGGCTAAGTACCCCGTTGGGGATTATTTTGGTTTTTTCTTGCCTCAGTGTTTTACCGGATGTCAGAAAAAGTGAATAACTGTATTTCTTGTGGGAAACAGATACGCATAGGGATTATCATTCTTTGTGTATTCCTTGTTTGGGGCCTGAGCACGACGTTGTTGGGTGTCGCTTTTGTGCTAGGTTCAATAAACGCACTATTAAGCGAAGGTTGGATTGTGCTAGGCTGGTCTTTGGGAAGCGGTGCAATTATAATATGCCGCCGGATTCTCCGGCGCCCGCTTCATAAGAAGCGCAAAGACAAAACAGTTAAACCCAGGCAAGATGAGTCGCCCGGACGCCGGTTCTTTAGAGGCTTCAGTGGAACCGGTGGTTCCGGAGACTTCTCTGGAGTCTCAGGGGAGACTTTGATTTTGCAGGAGGTGGTCTCAAAGGAGGCAGGTCAGGCTGAAGGGGCTTCCCAAGTTACTGTACTCCCCTCCCTTCCTAGGGTGGTTAGGCCTTCTCCTTCTGTTTCCAAGGCTTCTCCCAGAGGCAGGCCAGTTTCAGCTTCTGTTGGTGTCACTCCTAGTTCAGCAGGGTCTGTGCCTAAGAAGCACATGCTTAAAATGGCAGAAGATTTAATTACTCTGATTAGAGGTTCTATGCCCCCTCCTGATAAGAGGCCTAGGGTGGAGCCAGAGTTGGGAAGTTTTGAGCAAGCTTCGGATATTTCAGAGTCTTCAGCTGAAGACTTGCAGGAGTATTCTCCTTATTCGGATTCTGATGCAGATGATTCCACTCCTTCTGCTTCTCCTCCAGAGGATTTTTCTTTTTCAGAGACACTTCATTCTATGAGGGAACATTTTAAGTGGGAAGGTCAGGACTTCTCTGATTCTAGGAAAAGGCTTAGGGAGTTTTTGCTGTTACCCCAGCATAGGCCCTTGGCTATACCCCCTGTTCTGGATGTTGTGGAAGATGTGTTTGCAGAGGCTTCACTTAATCCTGATTCTCTGCCTCCTGCTCCTGTTAAACCAGATAGGTATTACAGGGTGCCTGAGGCTCATAAATATCTTTATAAGAGTCCTAGGGCGGACCCAGAAACTATTAGTCAGGGACCTAAGGGTGTTAAGGCCTCTGTTGTAAAAAAATCCGGTTCCTCTAGATAAAGAAGCCAGAGCTTTGGATAGATGGGGAAAGAAGGTCTATACATCTTCTACCTTAGCTATGAGGGCTTTGAATTGCCAGTTTCATATGTTGAAATATCAAAACTTTCTTCTTTCTCAATTGAAGTCTAAGGTGGATGCTCTGGCGGAAGGCATTGAGTGTAAAGAGTTGCAAGATTTGGTGCATGTCTCTGAACAAGTGGGTAAGCATTCATTACAGTGTGGTTTTGATGCTGTGCAGGCCTCGTCTAGGGTGGCTGCCACTGGCTCAGTTCTTCGCAGGCACGCCTGGTTAAAGGATCAGAATTTATCTGACCATGTTAAGACAAGGATTTTGGATGCTCCTTTGCAGTCTGATGTGTTGTTTGGTTCACCTGTGGAATCAGTCTTGAAGAAAATGGAAGACAAGGCTAAGTCTATGCAGGCTGTTAAGGATTTTTTGCAAGTTCAGCCTCCAAAGTTTAGTAGGAATTGGCCTGCTAAGGGGTGGACGTATCCTTCTTATGATTCTCAGTCTAGGGGTAGATCTAGACATGGTAGGGGCAGAGCTCAGAGTTCTTTCAGGCCTAGAACAGGGAGTTCACCTGCACAATCTTCGGGTGAGGGCAAGGGCCAGTCCTTTCGTAAACAGGCCCAATGACCTACTTTTTCAGCTGCCAGATCCTTCTTGCCTGGCAGCACCTTTGGGAGGAAGGTTAGCACTCTTCAAGGAAAATTGGATGTTGATTACCCAAGACAAATGGGTATTGGATATCATACACCAGGGTTACAAGTTTTATTTCCATACCTTGCCTCCTTTCAAAGGCATGCCGGACGTTCCTCCTCAGCAAAGACTAGAGGCTCGCAAGCAAATTTCTTTACTACTTCAAATAGGGGCCATACAAACGGTTCCTCTGCCAGAAGTGGGCCTAGGATTTTATTCTCGCCTGTTTCTAGTACCAAAGAAAGGAAACACGTGGAGACCAATTTTGGATTTATCCATCCTCAACACATATCTGGACATTCCCAAGTTCAAAATGTTAACGTTACAACAGCTTTTACCTCTGCTGGGCAAAGATCACTGGATGGTGACTCTGGATCTCAAAGAGGCTTACCTTCATGTTCCTATCAGGCCCAGTTGCAGGAAGTATCTGCGTTTTCGGGCTGGGACTTCACATTATCAGTTCTCTGCATTGCCCTTTGGCTTATCTACTGCGCCCAGAGTGTTCACGAAGGTTCTGGCTCCAGTGGTAGCTTTCTTCAGGCTAAGAGGAATACAGATCTATCCTTATTTGGACGATTGCCTGATACTGGCCCAAGAAAGGACGAACTTCTTCATCATTTACAGTATGTGATGGCAGTGTTAAGATGCCTGGGGTATTCTGTGAACGAAATAAAGTCCAGTCTAGTACCCTCTCAGGACATGTGCTTTCTGGGTGTGAGACTGAATACAGCATCCCAGATGGCCTTTTGACCCCGGACAAACAAAAGAATCTTTCTCTTTACTTCCACCAGTTGTCTCATCAGTCCAGGCTGACTGCAAGGACAGTCCTTCAAGCCTTAGGGTTCATGGCATCTTGTATTCTGGTACTTCCCAATGCCAAACTGCATATGAGGAAGCTACAATGGTATCTCAAGAATGTATGGACACAGCACTGCCAAGATTTGGACACTGTCATTCAAATAATACCTTGCATTCAAAAGGAATTTTTGTGGTGGGCTCAGGAATGTCACCTAAACAAGGGACTCTCTGTGACCCGGCCAGAGGCGAGTCAGATTTTAACGACAGATGCCTCAGACAAAGCTTGGGGAGCTCATCTAAATGGAAAATGGATACAAAACACGTGGCCTGCCAGACTTCAACATCTACATATCAACTTGAAGGAGATGTTAGCAGTCCAATTTGCATTGATAGCTTTCAAGGATTTACTTCTTCCAGGACAGGTGTTGATTCAAACAGACAGCACAACTGTCATGTGGTACATCAACAAGCAAGGGGGAACGCATTCTTATCCTCTATGCAGACAAGCAATGATTTTGTGGGAGATTGCTCTCAGTTTACAGCTAAATCTTCAGGCAAGGTTTCTGCCAGGAGCACAGAACTCCTTAGCAGATGTGTTGAGCAGACAAATTATGGATCCCCACGAGTGGAAATTGGATCCTCATGTATTCCAGAGGTTGACAGTGTTATGGGGAACTCCAGACATAGATTTGTTCGCTTCTCCACTAAATTACCAGCTGCCAAAGTTTTGCACAAAAAGGTTTCATCCTCAGCTTGGAAAGTGGATGCTCTCTCATTCAATTGGAGCAATCTTCACGTGTATGCCTTTCCACCTCTGCCTCTCCTCCCAAAGGTACTGCTGAAGGTCAGACAGGACAAGCCAAACATGATTTTAATAGCTCCAGATTGGCCTCGACAGCACTGGTACCCATTACTGAGAAGTCTGGTACAGGAGCCTCCATGGCCTTTGCCTTGATTCCTCACCTGCTGTCTCAGGAGAACGGTCATTTACTCAATGTCAAACTTCATTCTCTACATCTGACAGCCTGGCATATTCTGGTTTAAACCCTGGAGGGTCTCAGCTTCCACAACAAGTTTTGAATGTTATTTTGGAGGCCAGAAGGCCTAGTACAAGAAAAGTTTACGCAGATAAATGGAGGAGATTTTTATTTTGGAGTACAGCAAAGGATTTTGATGTTTCTAAACCTAATTTAAGTGTGGCACTTCAATACCTTACTGAGTTATTGGACAAAGGTTTGTCCTTCTCCTCTATAAAGGTTCATGCTGCAGCAATCTCTGCTCACTATGACTGTGACCCACCATTATTTTCTCAGCCTTTGTTTAAGCAATTCCTTAGAGGGCAAAGAATATAAGACCCCACGTAGAGCTCCTACTCCTGCTTGGGATCTCAATTTTGTGTTGGAGAAACTCACTCTACAACCTTTTGAGCCTGCAGCATCGGCAGAGTTGAAATATTTATCTTGGAAGACTGCTTTTTTGTTGGCCATTACCTCTGCGAGAAGGGTTTCTGAATTACAGGCCCTTATGGCAGTTGAGCCTTTCTTAATTTTCCACAAGGATAGGGTGTCTTTGCGTACTAACCCTTCTTTTATGCCTAAAGTGGTTTCTAGTGTGGCTTTAAACCAAACTATTCATTTGCCTACTTTTTATGCAGACCCCCAAAATAAAGGGGAAAAGATTTTGCACACTTTGGATATACACAGACAGTTGCGATATTATTTGAACAGAACTAAAGGGTTCAGGCAGTCTCAGCAGTTGTTTGTTTCTTTTGCTTTGGGTTCTCAGGGTAAACCTGTTTCAAAACAAACTATTTCTAAGTGGATTGGTTTTTGTATTGCTTTCTGTTATTCCCATCATGGTAAGGAGATTCCAGCTGGGATTAGGCCTCATTCCACTAGGGCTACTGCCACTTCTACAGCTTTTTTAAGGGGGGTGGCTACTAAAGATATTTTGGAAGCAGCTACTTGGAGGTCAGTGCATACTTTCTCTAAGCATTACCACCTTCCACTTTACTCTAAATCTAGGGCTGGATTTGCAACTGCAATTTTACAAGGCATGTTGGCAGCTCCTAATGCTTTATAGTTTTGCCATCCTCCCTTACCTCTGCTTTGGGATTCTACCCATATGTAAGGACTGCAGCAATGTGAGATGAAGAACATAGTACAGTTTTGTACCTACCATAAATGTAGATGTTCGAAGATCCACATTGCTGCAGTCCAATTTACCCTCCCTCCTTCCCCTCTGTTGTTGAAGGTGGTGGTGTGGTTTGTGTTGTACATATTGTAAATATGGTTAGTGCACGGGTGGTTGGTTGGGTTTTGCTGGTTTTTGGCTTTGGCCTGTCTTGTTAGGGCCTTCTGACATCTGGGGCAAGAAAAGACTGAGGAAATGACGTCGGTCATGCGCTTTTGTACCCTGACGTCCTGATGTCAGTTTTAAGCGCCTTGACCGACGTCAGCCTAATACTTTGGTATTCGGGCCGACCGAGGACAGCGGACTACCCATATGTAAGGACTGCAGCAATGTGGCTCTTCGAACATCTACATTTATGGTAGGTACAAAACTGTACTTTTTATACCCCTGACGTCCTGACGTCATGGAAGAGGAGACCGCAACCGATGCAGGACCCAAGACTTTGTTATTCAGGCCGAATGAGGGCATCCTGCCAGCAGATTACCCAAATGTAATGACTGCAACAGTGAATACACTCGAACATCTAAATTGATGGTAAGTGTACACAACTGTACTTTTCACATACTGTGCCAATAAGTGCCTCATCAGGGTCTCTTCCTTCCTTTTACATTAGTTTACATGTCATGCAGGAAGGGAAATGTGAGTGTAAGTGGCATATTCCCCATAAAGATAGACATGAAAAGTTTTTTTTTTTTTGGTGCTGCACACAACCGTACACAGTGCAGTTGTCTGTCGTTTATTTCCATTTATTTGCAGAACCAGAGGTTGAAGCTTTTTGCTTAGGGTACCAAGGCTGAATCTACCCGCCCCGATGGTCAGCTGCTGCTTAAGAAGAAAGTCAAAAAGGTGTGTACTGAACCTGCTGCTATCCAGCCTCCACCAGACATCTCTGTCACATTGGATGAAGAACCCGAGAACCATCTGGTGCCAATGTCAGCTCCATTTGCTATAACCCAGTTGAAGACCAGTCTGGAGCTGTCTACTCACACATCCACTGAGGCTTTGCCTTCATCTGATGCATATGAGGACGGGGAACTACAGCTGATTATTTTGGAGGGGCCTGAAGGACTCTTCAAATACTTATTAGGGAAGAGGTGCCTGGTACTGTCATCAAATCTAGGAAGAGGTCTGAATCTCCTTGATTTGTTAAAGCTGCTGCTTCATTGAAAAAGAAACGGAGGACTAAGCATGTCATCCCTGTGGCTAAGGATCCTCACAAAAACTGGCAGGATTTTACACAGGCTTTTCAGTGCCATAATAGACTCTTAAGCCCTCTCAAGGATAATGTGTTCCTGTTTGTGTTTCCTGGTCTTCTACTCCTTCAAAATGTCCTAGATACTCTGATTCCACAGAAGAAGAGTTAGACTCTGGTGAGGAGTAATTAACTTACTCTTCTCATATCTGTTGTCCTCTTGCCCTGGGATCTGAAGAAGATAATTTACTGTCTTCTGACTCTCCAATGGCAGAATTTTCCTTTGGAGATATGGTGGTTCGTATGATGGATCACTTTAAGTGGGACTCTTCCCAGATTTCTAATGTTCATAAAATATACTTTGAATTCTTGGAAATAGATTCCCCATTTTGGATACTTTCACTGCAGCTTGTCAGGTTGAGGCCTTCTGCCAGTAAGAAACTGGACAGGCTGTATAAAGTTCCTGAAGCTGAAATGTTTTTGTATAAAAGCCCTTCTGATCCTGCAGTTGTTGCTGTTCCTCTTGTAATCTTTTCCTTCTAATAAGGACTGCCATGCCATGGACATGTATAGTAAAAAAGTATATACCTCTGCTGCCTTAGCTTTAAGGGCTATTAATTACCAGTCCCATATGACTAGGTAGGTCCTGGCTTTTCTCTTCCAGCTTGGGGGTATTCTGGCGGATATGCCGTATTTGGAGGAGTATGACTTCTGCCATTTCTGTTTTGAGCTCTGCTTCTCAGGTGGTTCATCATTCTATTAAATGTACTTATGATCCTGCTGATGCCTCCTTTAGGTCAGCTGCGTCTGGATCTGTAATGAGATTTTTTTGATTCTCCAGGCTCTGCCTGAAGTACATTAAGGCCAAATTATTCTCCTCCTTAGACAACCAGAATCTCTTTGGCACTGTAGCTGAATTGTTTAAGACCATTCAGGATAAGGAAAAAGTTATGCAGGATTTTAAACAAATCTTTATCTGTCCTGTTCCTTTTCTAAGTTTCAGAGAAATTAAACTTATAATCCTTCCTTTGTTAGAAGGCAGCCTAAACAGCCTTCTAGGGGCAAAAAGGTTTCTAGGAGTGGTTTTCCAGACAAGCCTTCTTTGGGTTCTAAGGATCAAAAGCCCTTTTCCTTGACAAATCTGCTTGTATTTGACATTCAGCAACCCCCTACCCTCAGCCAGATTCCCCTGTCCGTCAGGCTGACTCTTTATTTCCCTGTTTGATAACAGGATAACTAGGGATCCCTGAGAATTTTCCATTATCCAGAATGGTTATTTTATGGTATGGAAATCCTTCCTGCCATTCTCAGCCTTCCAAAGCTGCCTCCTTGTCAGCTTTCACATTTTCCTTTATTTCTTCAAGATGTAGTGGTACAGGGGACCATCCAGTCCATCTTCCTAAACAGTTTTTTTTTTCAGGAAGGAGAGCTCATGGAGGGCCATTTTAGATCTGTGCTTTCTAAATACTTTTATCAAGATTCCCACTTTCAGGATGTTGTCTTTTCGGACACCGTTTTCTCTGTTGCTTCCTCCCGCTTTTTTGGTATACCTTGATTTGAAGTATGTTTACCTCCCCATTCCTATTGTCCCTCTCTTCAGGAATTTTTTATGTTTATTCCTCACATTATCATTTCTGTGGTTTACCTTGTGGTCTTTCTACAGCACTGAGGGTCTTTACCAAATGTTTGACACTTGTGGTAGCCTTCTACAGGCTTCAGGGAATTCAGATTCCCTTACTTGGATGGCCTTTTAATTCATGGCCCCTGTTTAGGAACTGCACTTCACTATGCTTCTTCTATGCAGTGTGGGATTCACCCTCAATCTCAAAATATCTGTTTTGACTTCCTCTCAGGACCAAGTGTTCCTGGGTTGCAGGATTCAGACCATCCCAATAATGTCTTGCCTCCTGCCTCCCAAGGTCCTCTCTTTGATTACTTATTTTCAGTCCTTTCTGCCTCTTCCAGTCCTTCCTGCAAGGGAATTTCTCCAAGATCTAGGGTGCATGGCATCCACCATTCCCATGGTTCCCTTTGCCAAACTCCACATGAGGAAATTTCAGTGGTATCTCAATACTGTTTGGCTACAGCATTGCCATTCTGTGGAGTATCTGGTTCCTCTCTTGCCTTGTCTCAAGCTCAAACTCTGCTGGTGGAGTCACCATGTTTCCCTGAATCCAGGCCTGCTTTTCAGATTTCTCTCCCTACTGAGGGTGTACACAGATGCTTCCGATCAAGGTTGGGGTGACATCTCCATCACCCTCAAAGTCCAAGGTCTTTCGTCTCATCAACAACAGTAGACTATATCAACAACAAGGAGATGACAGCTGCACTTGCCTTTCAGCCCCTTTGGGTTTGAGGTCCTCTAAAGGTTTTTGCAGACAAATGTGGCATACCAACAGAGAAGAGGGCACAAAATCTTACCTTCTTTCTAGACCAGCTGTTCAGGCTTGGGATTTTGCACTCTGCCATCACTTCTTCAGGTGGTCTAAATTCCTTCACATCACAATCTTGTGGCAGGCTATTTGAGCAGGTGCAGAACAAATCATCATTAATGGATGCTTCATAGGAAGGTGTTTCTGGACATTGTACGTTAATGGGGTACCTCTCAAGTAGGTCTTTTTGTCTCCCATCTGAACAACTTCCCCAGTTCTGTTCAAGAGTGCCAAATCCTCTGGTTTGGAAAGTGGATGCCATATCTTTTTGTAAGGGGATTGGAAAGTGGATGCCATATCTTTTTGTAAGGGGATGTTGTTGTGTGTCTATCTCCCTCTTTCTCTACTACCAACAGTTCTATGCAAGATCATATGGGACAGGCCAAAATCTTACTGGTGATGCCCTTTTGGCCCACACAGTACTGGTACCCCCTTCTGTTTCATCTGACCAGGGGTGACCATTGCAAGTTACCTCACAGGATGGATCTTCTCTCACAAGACTCTTACACACCCTTACACACCCTCACTTCATAGGTTCATAGGTGTTTACAAGGCTAAAGACCACAAGGGTCTTTTTAAGCCTAACGATGCATCCCAGATCTCAGAGTTCTGATACCCTTGATAAGTGTAAGCATGGGCCTGGCAGATGAACCATTTACAGGTTACCTTAAATAAAAATAAAATAAAAAAACGCCACCATGAGGTGCTTACACGACACTAGATTTATTTGAAAGTTATAAAAACAGCATAAAGACAACGCTAAGCGCTTTCACCATTCTTAAACTAAAAACTAAGGGCTTCATCAGAGTAAAGCTATTTCTAATGGAGAGCACACTCAAATAATTTTGATAATCACATGATTGTTGCATCAGAGATTTAAGGTTTAAAATTTAAGGACCTAGCTCACATATTCCACTAAATTCTGCACAGTAAAACTTACCTAATAAAACCAATTCTATCTCAAATATCCCCCATCTGAAAACCCATTACTTTACTTTTCTTAAAAATTAACTAATATATGTTGTATTTATTAAAAGTAATCAGTACTAAGCAGCTTAATAACCGTAGCATTACTCTATCTTGGATGCCCTGAATTTTAGGACATTAACTAATGAACAGCTGTCATTAATTCCAGGAAATGTTGTGGCATCTAATCTCAATCGCCACGCAGTCTCCATTTTTCTAATTTTGTTTTAATGTCACCTCCCCTGTCACTGAAAATAATATCAGTAATGAAAAAAAGAAATCTCTTAAAGTTGGTACATATCAAACTGTGGGTCTATAATGCATTTGCAGTCTTCCTGTTTTTAATATCTCTCATGTGTTCAGCTATTCTTTCTCTTAGCTTCCTGATAGTTGTACCCACATAAAATGCAGTTGTACCCACATAAAATGCAGGACAACTCAGACAGGTAACGATATAAACTACAATCTTGGTGTTGCAATTACAATACCCAGGGCATGGTATACTACAAGTGTATTCTTCCACTGCTATGTAAGGACTAACATTAATATATTTACAAGTTTTGCACATATTACACTTGGTCATGTTAGATTTGTACCCACCATTTTTTATATTTTTATCTTGCTCTAACACCCCTTTAAGATTTAAACCTCTACTGAATGTAACTTTGGGTCTCTCTCCCAGACTTTTCTTCATTTCTTCAGTAAAAACAAAGTCCCAGCAGTTATTCACTGCTGCTGTTAGTTCCAATGCTTCTTGATTATAAGGCAACACCAGAGTTTTCTCATAAGTCTGGCTTTTAGAGCCAAATGATGTGCCTTCCTTAGTCAAAAAGATTGGGGTAAACCTTTCACAGCATTTTTTTCCAAACTTCATTCCTAGTTTTTATTAATAATCTTAGAGGGTAACCTCTCTTTCAGCATTGCCATTAAGTTAAATAATTCTTCTTTAAAATTTCTGTTGTCACTAACCAATCTGGAGATTTGCACCATTTACCCCTAACAATACTTTTTTTCTGATGTAAGGGATGGCAGCTTTTAAAATGTAATAAAGAATTTGAATATGTGTTTTTCCTAAAAATACTGGACTCTATTTTGTTGGTATCTTTGTCCTTGTAAAAATATATCTAAAAAAAATCAATCTTTTGATCACTGACTTTGTAATTGAATTTTAAAAATGAGATTGTATTGTTAAGATATTCAATGAATTCACGTATTTCTTCTGTGTTACCTCTCCATAACAGGAAAACATCATCCAGAAATCTGAACCATGAGATAATTTTTACCATAAACAGAGAGTTAAACACAAACCATTTCTCCCACTCAGCTAACACCAAGTTTGCGTACATTGAGGCACATTTTGCGCCCATCACCACCCCTAATATTTAGCAAAAATATTCTCCTTCAGAATATAAGAAGCTATTGTTTAACACTATATCCATAAGTTTCATTAGTAAATTCCTTTTTACATTGTGTAAACCTTTCACTTTAATAAGGGCATCACCAAAATACTCAATTCCCTCTTTGTGTGGAATCACTGCAAATAGGTTAATTACATTAGCAGTTACAAACACAAATTCCTCTTTAATGTGTAGGTCTGTCAGTGTTTCTAAGCAGTGCCAAGAATCCCTAAGGATATGCCTGCTGTTGTTAGCAGTTCTTTTACAATGTAAATCAATAAATGCAGCAATAGGTTTAGTTTTCAAATTCATAGCTGCCACAGTTGGTCTAAAAGGGGGGTTGTTGATGTGTTTGTGAACTTTAGGAATGCCAAAGATTGATGGAATGAGGGGTGTTTCAACAGTCAAAAATTAATATTCTTTATGGTCAGTCACCCCTTGGGTCAACAAATCATGTAACATCCAATCGATCTTTGCATAAGCTCTCTTAATTTCATTCATAGATACTCTCTCATAGGTGTTTCCTTCGTTCACAATATCGTACATTTTGCGTACATAATCTGCTTGTGTCATAATCACAGCTCCCCCACCCTTGTCGAGTTTCATGAGTCTGTGTTCTTTTGATATACATAGCTGTTTTAAACATTGTCTTTCTTCTAGGGAAAGATTGTCTTCACTGTTATTTCTTCTCTTTAGCAACCAACGCATCTCTTTCTCACACATCTTTTCAAACACATTTACCATAATCTTAAAGGATTGTTAGAGCAAGATAAAAATATAAAATATGATGGGTACAAATCTGACATGACCAAGTGTAATATGTGCAGAACTTGTAAATATATTGATGTTAGTCCTTACGTAGCATTGGAAAGATACAATCATAGAATGCCATGCCCTGGGTATTGTAATTGCAACACCAAGATGGTAGTTTATATTGCTACCTGTATGAGTTGTCCAGCATTTTATATGGGTAAAACCATCAGGAGGCTAGGAGAAAGAATAGCTGAACACATGAGAGATATTAAAAACAAGAAGACTACAAATGCATTATGCACCCACAGTTTGACATGTACCAACTTTGAGATCTATTTTTTTCGTTATTGATATTATTACTCCCACTGACAGGGGAGGTGAAGTTAAAAACAAAATTAGAAAAAATGGAGGCTGAGTGGCAAATGAGATTTGATGCCACAACATTTCCTGAAATTAATGATAGCTGTTCATTAGTTAGTGTTCTAAAATTCAGGGCATCCAAGATATAGTAATGCTATGGTTATTAAGCTGCCTAGTATTGATTACTTTTAATAAATACAAGTTATATTAGTTAATTTTTATGAAAAGTAAAATAATGGGTTTTCAGATGGGGCATATTTGAGATAGAATTGTTTTTATTAGGTAGGTTTTATTGTACAGAATTTGGTGGAATATGTGAGCTAGGTCTTTAAATTTTAAACCTTAAATCTTTGATGCAACAATCATGATATTATCAGAATTATTTGAGTGTGCTCTCCATTTGAAATAGCTTTACTCTGATGAAGCCCTTAGTTTAAGAAGGGTGAAAGCGCTTAGTGTTGTATTTATGCTGTTTTTATAACTTTTGAATAGATCTAGTGTCGTGTAAGCACCCAGTGGTGGCATTTTTTTAATTTTATTTTTATTCAGAGTTTTTACATTCTGATTGAGTGACGTTTGTTGTTTAATTTACAGGTTAGCTGTTTGCATCAGAGGTGCCAAACCATGGATGAATTTCTGGGTTTCCATCCAATTGTCCAAGTTGCACTTGAATTGGATTAGAGAGGAACTCTGCTCCACATGGATTGGAAGCCTGTTCCATAGACGGGGTAGTCTCTGGGATACATACCTATCTCTCCAGCAGCCCTATTTATATCACAGGCAAGGTTTAAGTCTTTAGAACGGGTATTTCTGGTACTGTTTATTTTGTGGATATGCAGGAGGTCCATCAGAGTGGAGTCTGACAATGTCCTGTATGCCAGGCATAGATCTCCCCTCAAAAGCCTGTAGGAGACAGAATACAGGGATAGGGCCTTGAGGCGGTCTGCATAGGACATATTACTTATGCCCTGTATTCTTTTAGTGAGGAATCTCTGTGGATATTACAGTTGTTGGATATGCCTCGTTAGGTACCTACCAAAGGGGGCATTGTACTCCAGTTATAGGTCTGATGAATGCCAAATACAGTGGAACAATGATTTCCTTGGACTTAGATCCCATACTTTTGTTTATAAGTTGCGCAACATAGGATGATTTCCTCACCACTGTAGACATGTGATGATCAAAGGCTAGATTACTGTCTATGTGTGTCCCTAAGTCCCTGACTACTGGGTCAACTGTAAGGGGTGTGTTGTCAATATGATAGTTACTAGGGATGGATGACTTCCCAAAGGATACTGTTATGCATTTCTTGGCATTTAGTTTTAGTCCATGAGTCTGACACCAGTTGCTGAGAATATTTGTGTCAGTGTGAGATTCAATGACAGCTCCTAATTTGCAATTATCTGCAAATTTAGTCAGCCAGAGACCGCTGACATTGGCCTTGACTTCTGAGAAGCGAATGCCAAAAAGGAGTGGTCCAAGGACTGATCTCTGAGGGACTGCACTTGTAACTGGCTTCTTTGTAGAGGTGGACTTCCCAATTCTAACTTCTCGGGTGCTGTCTGTGAGCCAGTTGGCTATCCACTGTGTAACATACGGGTTTGTACCTAACCTCTTGAGTTTGTCAACAATGCCTGAGTGGGGTATTGCATCAAATGCCTTGGTTAGGGCAAGGTAGGTAGTGTGAATGATTTTGCCCTCATCCATTGCTTTGATGACTTTCTCAAAGAAGTCAACCAGGTTGAGTAGGCATGATCTTCCCTTTATGAAACCAAACTGGTTGGGTCCAGTTTCTAGAGGTTTACTACATCTCGGTTGATCATTTCCATGATAATTCTTTCCATGGCTTTACATATAAGACTAGTGACTCTTATGGGTCTGTAGTTTCCAGGGTCTGTAGATGGCCCACCTTTGTGCAGAGTGATGACTGTTGCCTTTCTCCATTCATGAGGCATGAAGGTTGTTTGGAGGCTACAATTAAATAGTAAATGTGAAGTTGTTCTATCTTGCCTTCATTCTTACTGATGGGTTTGCAGCCGATCCTCAGCTCCGACTCGGCCAAATAGAAAAGCTTGTCTTCAACCAGCTTATGGCTTACTTCCTATCCCATGATGCACTGGTGCTTCCCCCAGATCTCATTTGCTGCTGCAGCAGATCGGGCGATTCACCAGCTCTGGCCAGTGAAAATTTTTCTTTTTTCTCATTATTACTTAAATTTGTATAGTTATAGATAAGTTTAGTTTAGTTAGGATAGTTGTTACTTCATATATCGCCTTTCGCACTTTGTGTTTTCAACCAGTGTGTTATTTTTCTTCTGGTTCTTCATGGCCTGTTTGAAGGCTTTTGTTAATCTCCTTATTCTCCTTACTAGACTGATAGTTTGTCAGGTATTTCAAACATTAGTAGTTAGAAATTGTTGTTATAGTGCAGCCTGTTTATTATATAGGTAATGAGTGTGAATATATATATATATATATATATATATATATATATATATATATATATATATATATATAGTCATTTAGATTTCTCCATAGTATTGTGTGTGTTATTGTTATATACTTTTCTTATAGCCTGTTTAAGTTAGAAGGCTAATTTTGTTTTGGTTATAAGCTCGAGCTCATTTAAATTGGAGAGCTCTCTACTGTGTGTGTAAGACCATTTCTAGTTATCTCTTTTGAGATGTCTCAACAAGACAAGGAGGCTAAACAGTCTAAGCCTTCAGGGTTTAAGAATTGCCCTAAATGTGGAAAGATGTTCATTACTGATGGGCACACGGATTGTGTGTATTGTTTAGGTGCAATACATCTGCAGGAAGCATGTTCCATCTGCCACTCCTTTAGTTCCCGAGTACTGCAAGAAAGGAAGAACAAGTTGATTGTCAGGGGCCTGATTAAATCTTCCATATCACATGTCATACCACTTCACAAAGGAGGCAGCTCCACTGAGCTGTCAAACTATAGACCAATAACTATCCTTTCCCCTCTGGCTAAAATTATGGAAAATGTATGCATAAACAACTCTTACAGTACCTTATTCAACATAATCTTCTAGCCAACTCCCGGCATGGATTTAGACCACAGCACAGTACCACCTCAGCCCTCCTCTCCATTTCTAATGTAATAAATTCCAACTGTAACAACAACAAACTATTTTCTACCCTGTTTCTCAATCTTTCCAAGGCCTTTGGCATAGTTAACCACCAGCTACTCTTACTTACCCTAAATAAAATATCTATAAACAACCATGCCATACAATGGTTTCAGTCTTATCTTAGTGGAAGACAGCAGGCTGTCCTTTGGCAGGACAAACTCTCCACCCTTCTCCCCGTTACCCTTGGTGTCCCTCAAGTCTCCATATTAGGTCCCCTGCTCTTCTCCCTCTTTATCAATGAACTCCACACTGTAATCCTAGACGCAACATGTATACAATATGCCGATGACTCCACCCTGATTTGCTCAGCCTCTACCCCTACAGATCACCTTAGTTTAACCCAGAAAACCTTTAATCCAGTGGAAAACTGGATCTCTAATAAACAGCTGATATTAAACCCTAATAAAACAAAGTTGTTGCTCTTCTCCCCTATTTGCAAATCTTCTCAACCTTCGTTTACTGTAACATCTAACAATGGGACCATAATCTCACCAGATATGTATACCAAACTCCAGAGTGTTATAATGGACAACAACCTCAAATATGATATGCATGTAAACCAAACCATTAAAACCGTTAATAAAAAACTTGGCTCCCTATACAAAAACAAACCTTTTCTCACCCCTCTAGCTAGGACTGCCATTGCCCGTACCCATCTGCTTTCAACTCTACTGTATGTCTTGCCAATACTCACTAACTTGAACAAAACTGATCTCAGCAAATTCTCTAGCTGCTGCAATAAAATTGCCAGGTTTGCCACAGGAACTCCCTACAGAACACACCATTGTCAAAACCTAAACCTCTTAGGATGTCTAGAACTCCCAAGGCTTATTCAGTATAATCAACATTTACTGTAGCATTCAAGGTTATTAACCATCCAGAAAAAATGCTCTCCCTTAAAAACATTATCCATCCCTACAAAAACGTAAGGCCACTTCGTTCCACTACAAAATTTTTGGTTCAGTCTGTTAAAGCTAACAACCTATCTGGAGAATCTTTGTTTGCAAATTCAGTAGGCAAAACCTGGAATTCGCTCCCATCTAACCTTACTCTAATCTAACCCAGTATTTTAAAACTCACTGGTTATGTCCTTGCTCTAACCCTGACTGAAGCCTCATCTACTTCCATATCCCGCATTTTTTTATTCACAGCGACTAACCTCTTACACTAAAAGGTTTGAAAAGAGAAACGGTAACATCTTTGCAGATACTCTATATAAGCTGCACCTATAGGTTTAATAAGAGAAAGTATAACATATTTATATATATTTCTGGATATAAACTGTATTCTTCATAGGTTTGAAATGTGAGACTGTAACTTGTATGTTAATACAATATGTTTGTGCATATATTGTAACTTGCTTGTCTTTATCTGTTTGTAAGTTTGGAGATTTTCTCTCCGGGCCTCCGCTGAAAATGGACATGTATCCAGTTGGACTATTCCAGTCAACAAATGTAAAATAAAATAAATAAATAAATAATACATTTCAGGAATCTTTGGAACAAGGTCATAGAGCACATACCAAGCCATCTAAATCTACTAAAACATCTTCTACTATTGGATCTTCAAAGTTGGGGAAATCTCCATCATCCAGTAAGTCAAAATCTGACAAACCTTTGACCTCGGCGTCACTGCCTTCAGAGCCGACGGTTGTCATAATGAGGAGCCGGTCCCCGGTATTGGAGCTGGTATCTCCCGTTTTGAAATTTCCGATATTGCAATCTGTAGCTTCTTCGGCAATGCCTGTTAGACATAGATGTGGATCGTGTGGTGCAGAGGCTTCTGCAGACACCGGTGTTGACCAAACTTTTGTTGGGGCTGACTCTTCAGGCTTCGGAACCGTCCAATCTGCCTCCATCAACATCTGTTCCTCTTCCGATCTGACTCTAGGTTTCAGAGCCAGAGTGCTCGGAACTGATGATAGTGGAGCTGTCTGTACCGAGACCTGCTCCAGGACTTTTGGATCCGACTTCTCAGACTGCTTCGGTGCCGACAGAGGAGTTTAGGAGCTGACACTCACCGGTCGGGTCTGGGGAGAATAGTTGAACTGATCTTTCAGGCCCGACTATGCCTCTCAGGGCTTTGGCGTGGGTGAGTTCGGTGCCTACCTCTGGATCGGAGCCTACAGTCCTGGTGCCAAGGGAATCGATTGTATATATGGATCCAGAAGTTCCTTCACATTGGAGCCGGAGGGGGGGCCTTCAATTTCCCAAGGAGAGCATTGTCCTCATGGACAACCACTTCATCAGGACCAGCAGCTTCTCCCCCTGAATTGCCAGTGTCTACCTCGTCATCACAGATTCCACAGAAGCGTAGAGACCCAGAGCCTCAGGAAGCCCCATTGAGTGATCCCTGTTCTTCCGAGACCTCACCAGAAGCTACCACTGAGGAGGTCCCCTGGAAGAGGCTATGCAAGAGGAAGCATATGGACTTCCCCCAGGAATTCGTCACTTCAGACACTGATTTGGATGATTCAGAAGGTTCCCCACGGTCACCCTTAGAAGATATCTCCTTCGCAGATGTCTTAGAGATTCTCAAACAGAGGGGTGATTGGCAGCCCATCAAACCTAGTGATGATGAGTCAAGTCTACCTGAAGGCTTTCGGTTCTCAGCCCACCGCATCTTTGGTATCTCTGCCTTTTGAGGACCTCATAGACTTAGTTTATCGAAAGGCGTGGCAGTCTCCAGATACAGTGGAACCTGTCCCCTAAGAGGCCTAATAAGTTTATTACCTCACCAGAGGAGAAGGCTTTTCTCACCAAGGGAGTCCCTGTTGATGCCATGGAGGTGGCGGCGGCCACCAAGAAGGAGTTGTCCGAAACTTTGACGTCGGTCCATCCACTGAATAAAGATTCGAGAGTTATGGACAGATGAGGAAAGTGCATGTTTACTTCAGCGACTTTTGCTGTTATTTCACTGAACTAGATTGCAAAGAGATCTCCTAAACGAGCTAGGAGATACTCTACAGGGTTCAGTAGCTGCGGGGGTCTCGGATAAAATATCCTCACAGATCTCCACCCTCAATTCCATAACCGACTCGTCCATGCGTCTGCTTTCATACGCAGCTGATAGAGTGAGCAGAGCTGCGGGTACAGGAATTGCTCTTAGGAGACATTCCTGGATGTGCTTATGTTCTTTTGGGGAGCCCTTTGTCATCCTTTATCAACACCCCTTTCGATGGCTCATCCCTTTTTGTACCCAAAGTGAAAGAAACGCTTACCAGGTGTGAAGAGGAAGGAAAGACTCTGTCTGCTGTCAGAGTCCGTTTTTCCACACCTACCAGACCTTACCCCAAAGGTCAGAAAGGAGGAAAGATGTGGTTCCGTAGAACTCAAGGAGCCTTTCAGGACACATGTGGTGAACCCCCTTCCAGGGGCAGAGGGAGGGGCAATAATGAAAGACGCCGTCCACGCGACAGAGGGGGTCCGCAGGACCAGGGTGACAGAGATCAGTTCTTTGGAGAGCCCTATCAGCGCTCCTGAGAGGAGGCTTACCTGTTCATCTCTGGAATGAGTCTGGGGATGCTTATTTTTGTTCCCAGACGCCTGGCTAAAAATAACAAAAAAACAGCTGGGTACAAAGCATCGTATCCAGAGGTTACTCTATTTCCTCTTCCACCCTACCTCCCTCAATAAGAAAAATCGCAGACATTCCAGCCAGTCACAGGGAACAAGCAACCATAGAAATTCAAAGGTTGCTACAAAAAAAGAGTCCTCCAGCCAGTCTTCGCAGACCAGATAGGATCCGGAACTTACTCAAGGTTCTTTTTAGTTCCAAAGAGAACAGGGGACTGGAGGCCCATTTTGGATCTCAGCAGATTAAACAAATCTGTGAAGACGAAAGTTCCGGATGGTTGCACTGCAGTCGATACTTCCTTTTCTAGGAAAAGACAATTAGATGTGCTCGATAGATCTCCAGGATGTGTACTACCACATAAAAATGCACAGGCCATCCAGAGATCAACTGTGCTGGGGGCTAGTCACTACCAATTTTGAGCACTGCCCTTTGGTCTCACAACAGCCCCCAGAGTGTTCACTAAATGCATGGCAGTAGTCACGGCTCACCTGAGACGTTTGGGATTCCAGGTGTTTCCATACTTAGACGACTGGCTCCTAACCTCCACCACCAGGCATCATCTCATTCAAGCAAAGGACACTACTATGAATCTATGCTGTCAGTTGGGGATTACCATAAATTTAGAAATATCTGCCTTATTGCCATCGCAACATGCCGTTTTTATAGGAGCAGATCTGGACACCACCACAATGACCTTAAAATTTCTGTCAGAAAGGGTTTGTGCTCTTAAGCAACAGGTTCTAGCCTTTCTCTCGAAAGAAAAAGCCCCAACCTCCACGGTTCTCAAATTGCTGGGTACAGTTGTGGCAGCAAACATTGCAATTCCACTGGGTCAGATGCACATGTGGATACTACAATGGCTCCTTTTCAAGCGGTGGTCCTTTCTGGAACTCCCAATGTCTCATCAGATTATAATCACAAATTCGTGCAAGAAGGACCATCAGCGGTGGCTGACATTGCATTGTGTAACAATAGGACGTCCCTTTGTTCTACCCATCCCAATTGCCATAGTGACCACGGACGCTTCCTTGATAGGGTGGGGGGGCATTATCAGGGAGGAACAGCCCAAGGCATATGGAAAGAATGTGAGGCTCACCTACATGTCAGTGTCCTAGAGATGAGAGTGGTACTTCTAGCATTGCAGTCCTTTCAAGACACTCTTCCTCTGGGGACCATTGCATTCCAGACAGACAACATGTCAGTATTCTGGTACATAAACAAGGAGGAATCGAATCTTACCCCCTATGTCAAGAAGCCTTGAGAGTATGGCAATGGGCAAGCTCCACCCAGCACTTTGAAATCAATGCACATCCCGGGGATGTTCATCATGATAGCAGACAAGCTGAGCAGGGCAATTCTATTGCCTCACGAGTGGTCCCTAAAGAAAGAAGTGGTGGAAGACGTATTCCGCATATTGGGGTCAGTCTTGCTGTGATCTCTTTGCCACACCTTAAAACACGAAATGCAGTAGCTACTTTGCCCTAATCCTCCCACCTGGGGAAGCCCCAAGGGATGCAGTTGTACACGCTTGGCCCCTGGGTCTCCCTTTATGCTTTTCCACCATTACCTCTGATACCCAAAGTTTTACAGAATGCCAGTGCTCTGGGAAGGACCATAATTCTGATAGCCCCTATTGGCCTTGCCAGATTTGGTTCCCCTTTCTTCGGCCTCATCTATTGGAAGGACGTTGAATCCTGGACCCAGTTCCAGACCTCCTGAGTCACTCATCAGGGCTCTTCACCCGTCCCTCCTGTCGCTCAAATTGACAGCTTGGCTGCTCCAATTCCAAACATAGCCAGGCTTCAGAATCTTTTAGCTGTGGCTTAGCATATATTGACATCCTGTCACAAATCATCCACTAGAAAGCTATATCAGCAAATGGAAAAGATTTTCAATATGAGCATTACAAAATCATATTGATCCTTATTTAGCTTATACCAGTGGCTTCTATTTTGGAATTTTAGACAAAACTATTCAATGAGGGAGATGATCCCGCAACTGTTCTAGTTCAATTGGCTGCAATCTCCAACTTCCATCATGGTGAGGAAGGGTCTAATATCATGTCACAGACTCTCGAAAATTTCTCAAAGGCACTACACATTTAAGACCACCCATCACATCTCCTTTTTCTCCATGGAATCTAAACTTTGTTCTATCACAAATAATTCTACCAGCCTCTTCATGTGACCTAAAGTATATTACATTGAAAACCATCTTTCTAGTAGCTATTACTTCTGCTCGGAGGGTTTCATAGTTACAGGCCTTGTCCATAAAACCTCCTTATATGATATTTCATAATGATAGAGTGTCTCACTGGACACAGCCCTCATTTTTACAGAAGGTATGCTCGGAAACAAATCTCAGTCAGTCTATAGAGTTGCCCGTATTCTTCCCCAAGTATGGCAGTAAGGCAGATTATATGCTGCACAAGCTTGATGTTCACAGACAGCTGTGCTTGTATTTAGACAGGACCAAGGATTTCAGAAAATGGATCAACTCTGTCTCCTTCTCAGACTGCAAGAAGTGTGCTCCTTTTGTTAAAACCACTTTATCAAAATGGTTATCAGACTGTATTTCTTTTACTTACAGTTCAGTGAATTCACCATTAGAAGACAAGATAAAAGCCCACTCAACTAGTGCTGTATCCACTTCCTCAGCCTTTTCTGCCAAATTATCTATAGATACAATATGTGCAGCAGCTTCTTGGTCAAGGCCTCATACCTTTATCACTCATTACAAAGTGGATAGGGCCTCCAGGGACAGGTCTTCCTTTGGTTCCACTGTCCTGAAGAACATACTCCTGTGAGACACCCAAAAAGATGGTGCTTGGGATGCTAGCCCATCAGTATGAATGAAGGCAAGATAGAACAACTTCACATAAAGAAGTTATGTACTCACCATAACGTTCCATGTAAGTTCATCTTGCCTTCATTCTTACATCCCACCCTCCAACCCTCTTCCAGGCTTCTTGAGGATCAAGAACCTGAGGTGATATATGACTATGATTGACCTTTATCTAGTGTATTCTATACTTGATATATTGGGAGATGGCTTACACCATTGCTGGCAGCAAACAAGATCTGAGGGAAGCACCAGTATGTCATGGGATAGGGAGTAGGCCACGAGCTGGTTGAAGACCTCGAGCTTTTGCATTTGGCCGAGTCGAAGCCAAGGATCGGCTCCAAACCCATCAGTGGGAATGAAGGCAAGATGAACAACTGACATGGAACGTTATGGTGAGTACATAAGTTCTTTTTCCAAAGGTCCTGATAGGTCAAGTTTCATGCTATTTTGAAGGCATCCTGGGATATTGTCTAGGCCCATTGATACAGTGTTCTTGGTCTTATAGAGAGCATTAAAGGATCTGTCCCCTAGTGATAGTAGGGGGAGTTATATTTGATAATATTTCATGAGGGGAGGTTGAGGGGGGGGGGGGATGAGTAAAGTTGGTGCTGAATTTATCAGCCAGGAGGTTTGCTATATCTTATGCCTCAGTATAGGTGGCTCCATTTACAATGAGCTCTGCACAAAATAGTCTATTGCTTCTGAAGTTGCGGACATAGCTGAAGAATGCTTTGTGGTTGTCCTTGAACTGGGAGGCCAAATTTATCTCAAATTTGGCTTTGGTAGACTTTATTTGTCCTCTGAGTTGTTTGTTTCGTTTAATGAGAGCGTTTTTATCCTGCTGGGTGCTGCACCTCCTAATTTTTGCTATGATTTTCTTCCTCCTGTTATACATCCGATTGATTTTGTGATTCCACTAGGGTGGCTTGTTTTTTTATTTAGTTCTGTACTTCTTCCTGGTGGGTACAGCTGCCTCTATACAGCTATTAACATGCTTGTACAGGGTTTCTGTAAACAGTTCTGCATAGGTAGAAGTGTTCTCAGGGTTTATAGAGGCTTGGAATTTTGACAGGTTCGCACTTAATAGCAGGAGGTTAGCCTTAGAATAGCTCTTGAATATTCCCGGTTTAGCTAGGGGTCCGGGTTTTATTTTTACTTCAAAGGAGACCATTTTGTAGTCTGATATTACCAGGGAAGGCATTACAGTAGGGGGTGTGCAGTACTCTCCTATGTTAGTGAGGACCAGATCCAGTATGGTTGCACCCCTGGTTGGTGTATTGAATATCTGGTCCAGGGAGTTTGTGTTCACAAAATCCAGGAATCTATGTGCATGTATGCTTGATGTCGTATAGGATTCCCAGTTAATAGTGAAGTAATTAAAGTCACCCTTGAATATGGTATTGGGGTAAATGGTTAGTGTTTCTAATAAGTTTAAATACCTGGTATGGGTTTCCTAGGCCATAGAGGGGGGACCTATAGTTTGCAAGGAAGTGGTATTGGATTTTACCTATGGTGATTTAGACATGGAGCAGCTTAAGTGCATTGTCCTGTTTGACCAGCCTTGAAGTATATTTATTTTTGATGTAAATAGAGACACCTCCACCTTTAGTCCTTGCCTGTGAAGTAGCTGGTCTAAATGTGTGAAAGGCATTGTAACCCTGCACTGTTGGTGGTGTGTCCGTGGCTTTAAACCACATCTCTGAGACCGCACAGTCATTAGCATTCTCTAGGGTAAAGAGCTTCCAGAGAGTGGAGATTTTTGTTTAAGCTCCTAGCACCAAGCTGAAATACCTTTAGATTTTCATGGTTTTGATTTGCTGTGTCGAAAGTTCTTTCATTTTGGTATTGCCTAAAAAAGGCACTATGGGGGAAGACAATATTTTAGCTAATATTTGAAAACCTAGAGGGGAGAGGTACAGACCATCCCTGGCAAAGCAGCATGGTCTGTTGACCATCTCCTTCCATGCTGACAAATATTGCACCCCCTTAGAATGACACCAGAAACTAAGCCAATTATTAAAGTCAATCATTGTTTGTTCATATTGTGGCGTCATCCTTGGAGAGGGTAAAATGCTGCTCAATGCTAGGTTCGTACCAGCCTGAGACACATATTCTGAAAGCTCTATGATGTCTCTCTTCATATAGTCTAGGGAGGTACGTCTCAGGTCATTTACTCCCACATGGACTATGACTGCGTCATACTGGTAATTGTGATCCAGTGACCTTGAGTGCATGCGTAATGTGGCAGATCCTAGCCCCTGATAAGCAACTGAACGTAACTTTCTCCTTACTCAGCCTGGTGAGAGGGACAGTGTGTCTCACAGTGGAGTCTCCAATGATTAAAATGTTGGATTGTGTGGTGATTTGCCTTATGGGTTGAGAGGTAGAGGCTCCATGAGATGTAGCTCATTTGTTGATTTGGGTGTTGTTTTGAAAGAGTGCATTTGGGGCTGTTGAGGGTATTTCTTATGTGTACTTTGTCTGGGAAGTCTTTGTGGTTTAGGAAGGTTACATGTAAGTGCCTCAGTATATGTGGGTCTATATGTCTGCTTTGAATTGTGTGTGATGGGTGCAGCATGTGTACTGCTGACAACCTCATTGACATTAGGAGTAGTTTTGTGTGAGAGCTTTGCCTCCAGTGACGTTGTGCAAATACATCTCTCACATACCGTATTAGTTTGTTTGAGAAGGTTTGTTTGAGAATTAACATCTTCTTCTTCTTTCGGCTTTTCATGGTTAGGGGTCGCCACAGCGGATCACCTGTCCGCTCAGGATTGCCAGTGGAGTTTTACGGTGTCGAGTTGCCAGCCCGGTGCCCAACCTTCCACAGAAGGCACACACACACGCACTCACTCACTCCTAGGGCCAATTTAGAGTGTCTAATCCACCTACAGCGTGTCTTTGGGATGTGGGAGTAAACCGGAGCACCCGGCGGAAACCCACGTGACCACAGGGAGGACATACAGACTCTGCACAGAAGGCACACCAGCTGAGGATTGAACTGGAGAACCTCTTGCTGTGAGGTGGCAACGCTAACCGCTGCACCACCGTGGCCACCCTTGTTTGAGAATTAACTGGTTGTCAATAAACATGAGGCAATTTCTACATTGCCTCAGGATGCCCATATCCACCAACCCGGTAAAAGAGACAGTTGGAAAGTTCATATCAACGGCAACAGACCCTTTTTTATTGATTAGACTGCCAGAGTGAGAATATCAATCACTGTCAGGAGTATTCGGTTTGCAACTGTGTTGCACTTGATACTTGGAATTGATAGGGTTCATTCCTTTTAAGACACCAGTTTTCTGAGGAAATACTTATGGTTTTGCAGGAGGCTATAAAACTCACTACTAGAAAATCCTATACGACTAAATGGAAGAGATTTTCTGTTTGGTGTCTCATGCATGACCTGGACCCTTTTTCTTTGGGTATTCCTACAGTCCTTTTTTTATTTGTATAAGTTGCTCATTTCTGCTTTGACATATTTGTCAAAGTTCATTTGTCAGCCATTTTTAGTTGTCAGATAATTTCTGAAAGGCGTCATGTTCAGCCTTCAAGAAAGCCTATTCCTCCTTCTTGGGATCTCAGATTTGTTATTGAGAAACTGACTCAGTCCCCTTTTCAATCTGCAGTTTCCTTTTCTGTACAGTATTGCATTTGGAAGACCGTATTGTTGATGGCTCTTACTTCTACCAAGAGTATCTGTGAACTTCAAGCACTCGTGGCAGATGTCCTTCCATATCACTGTTGTAGTATTCTTCACCTAAGAGATCTCCTGCTAAGGATAGCTCAGTATCCAGCCAGTGCAGCAAAAGGTTACATCTGTTATAGCCACAATACTTCACATGTATACTCCTCACACATGACATAGGTTATAAAGGTGGCGAGCAGATGCAGATTCTCAAATTCTTTGCCATCAGTCCAAACGCCATTATCAAAAGTCGATCTGAATGCCCTTCTGTTGTGCTGGTTACCAAGCCCTGTTTTCACATAAGTTTCCCATTGGATTTTCTTTTCTTCCTTTCTTTATTATTGTGGTTATGTTCATGTCATCCAGAAAGGGAAAGTGTCAGTGCGGGAGGCAGAGTCCCCATAAAGACTATCATGACCGGTGTTTTTTTTTTTTTTTTTTTTTTTTTTGGGTGCCTCCTACAGTCATACACAATTTTCTGCCTGTCAGATGTTTGTGCCTAAAACCCTACTTAGTCGCCTGTCTTCTTTATCTGTATACCTGGAAAACCAGCATCTCAAGTTGTTGGCTGAGGGTACTATGGGGGAATCTTCCCATCCTGAGGGCCAGTTGTCTGCCAGGAAGAAGTCCAGAAACATTAGTCCTGATCTGCCTGCTGTCCAGACTCCCACAAATGTCTGTCTCGAGGCTGCTATAAGCTTGGAGTACCATCCAGCACTTGCTTCAGAGGGTGGCATGGATCTGGCTTCTCACACATCCTCGGAGGTTTTGCAGATGTTTTTGCCTGGCATTGTGGAGGAATCTTGTGAAGGACCTAGAGGGATTCCTCAGATTTTAGTGAGAGAGGAGATCTGACTACCATAGTATAATCACATCAGGGGTCTGACCATCTGAGGGTGTTTCGAGAGGATGTCCCGCAGAAAAAGAAACCAAAGAAAAAAACATATTTCCCCTGTTGTGAAGGATCCCCCATGCGAATGTCCAGATTTTGCTCAGGGTTTATTTAATGCTGTGATGGCCCAGAAGCCATCCCAAGAGGTGCCTGTTCCTGCTCCTCCCTGGACTTCAACTCCACTCAAGAGGTCTGGGGAACTGGATTACTTGGATGAGGATCTGAACTCGGGAAGAATCCCTGGCTTATTCTTACCAAATCCATTCCTTTGTGGGCTAGGGTTTAGAGGAGGAGGAAGATTCCTTAAGTCTGGATTTCCCTTCAGAAGAGCTGTGGGACACCATTGTCCATATGATGGATTGTTTTAATTGGGATTGTTCTCAAGTCTGTGATATTCAGAAAAGATATTATGAGCCCCTACAGATGGACTCTCCAAACCTTCTGCTGTTCCTCCTGTTCTGGCTGCTCTTTTGGATACTATTTCAGCTCCTGTCAGCCTCCTGCACCTAAATAAGTTCTATACAGTGCCCGAGGAGGACACATTTAATTATAAATGCCCTTCTGCTGACCCATCTGTGGTGTCAGTCTCATTTGACAAACCATATAACTTAGCTAAGCTCTTGCCTTCTGTTAAGGACAGTGGGGAAATGGAGAGGTTGGGCAAGAAAGTTTACACTGCTGCCACCTTGTCATTCAGGGCTATTACCTACTAGACCCATATGACCAGGTATGTTGTGGCTCTCCTCTCTCAGATTTCTAAAGTGGTTTCTGACCTTCCTGGCTCTTGAGGGGAAGGCTTTGTCCTTTTCCCTGCAAGTCTTCATTTCACAAGTTGTTTGCCATTCAATTAAATGCAACTATGATGCATCTGATGCCTCTTCCAGGGTGCCTGCTTTTGGTTCAGTTATGAAGCATTATTCTTGGCTTTGTCTTCAGGCTTTGCCTGATGACATTAACACCAAACCTTTGGATGTTCCTTTAGATAATTAATGTCTTTTAGGATCTGCTGCTCCTGACCTTTTCAAGTTTCTCCAAGATGAGGGCAAAGCTTTGCAGGAGCTGAAACATATGTCTGTTTCTCTCATTCCCAAATTTCAGAGGAACTATCCCTCCAAGTCTGACTTTGTTCATAGGCAATCCCGTCCTCCTCCCAAAGGTAAGAAGGGCTGTAAACGTGACTCCAGGTAAGTCTACTCAGATACCTGCTTCCCAGAAGCCTTATTTTCAGGATGAGCCTGGTTCTGTTTGACAGCTTGCTTCCTCCCTTCCTTGGTCAGGTTCCCTTGTCCCTCCATCTTTCCATGTCTCTTCCAAACTGGTTAAGAATCACTTAATACTGTTGGGTTCTGTCCATTATCCGTCAGGGATATTTCATGGTTTGGAAGTCACTTCCTCATTCCTCACCCTCTTTGAGAACAGCTCTTTCATTTCCAAGAGGTTCTTCACTCTTGTTTGGCTCAGGGCACCATTCAAGCTGTGCCTCCCATCTAGCCAGGGAAGGGATTTTATTCCAGAATGTTTTTGGTCCCACAGAAGGAGGGTGCATGGAGACCATTTCTGGCTTTTCCCTGCTTAACACCTTTCTCAAGGTTCCTTCCTTTCGGATGTTATCCCTTCAGACATTGTTTCCTCTTCTCCTTCTGTAGGCCTTTCTGGTATCTCTGGAGTTTAAGGATGCATGCCTTCTCATCCCAGTCCACCCAGTCTTCAGGAAATTTTAGCTTCTATGTCTTTTCCTTAAATTTTCAGTTCTCTGCTTGTCCTTTGGTCTCTCCACTGCCCGAAGGGTATTCACCAAATGCCTTACTTCCCTATCTAGACAATCTGCTTATTCAAGCTTCTTCTCCAGCAGTCTTCTTCAGGATCTCAGGTTTATCACTTGCCTGTTACATGATCTGGGGTTCACCATTAACCTCCAAAATTCAGTTCTGATGCCTTCCCAGGATCATATTTTCCTTGGCTGCAGACTTCAGACAGTTCTCATATTGGCATTTCTGCCTGCCTCCAAGGCACTTTCCCTTATAACATTTTTCTAGTCCCTTCTTCCACTGGCATCTCTCACAGCTAGGGAATTTGTCAGGGTCCTGGGGTTCATGGCTTCCAGTATTCCCATGCTCCCTGTAGCCAGCCTCCATATGAGGAAAGTTCAGTGGCACCTCAAGTCAGTGCAGCTTCAGCCTCATCACCCCCTGGAGTTCCTGGTACCTTTTCTTCGCTGTCTCAAGCTCAAGCTTCAGAGGTGGATTTGTCAACTTTCTCAACCCGGGGCTACTTTTTCAAGCTCCATTTCCTACTCAAGAGCTTTTTATAGACATCCCAGGGTGTGGGAGACCTCCTGTAGCCCCCTAAAAGTTCAGGGTGTCTGGCATTCTCAGTGTTGGTCAGACCGCATCAGCATAAAGAAGATGAAGGTTCTGCTTTTGACTGTGCAAGCCTTTCATCCCTTCTTTCATCCTGGGGCCCTCAAAGTTTTCACAAACAGCACCACAGTGATGTGATATGTCAACAGGCAGGGGGGCACAAAGTTCTATCTTCTTTACAGACTAGCTCTTCAGGTCTGGGATCTAGCTATCCAGTATCAAGTTACTCTTCAGGTAATTTGCATTTCCTCAGAGCACAGTCTAATAGCAGGCTCCTTGAGCAGGTCCAGCACACAAGCTTACGAATGGATGCTTCACAAAGATATGTTCCTGGGCATTGCCTATAGGTGGGGGTATTCCTTAAAGTACATATTTTGCCTCTTTGAACAGGCAACGTCCTGTATTCTGTTCCAGAGTCCCAAGCCCTCTGACTTGGAAAGTGGACACCCTGTCTTTTCCTTGGAAGGGGATGTTTCTGTACTCCTTCCCCTCTTTCACCTTTTACCATGAGTTTTGCACAAGATCAGGCAGGACTCTTCCAAAATCTTGCTGGTGACTCACTTTTGGCCCAGGCAGTATTTTTCCCCCTTCTTTCTCACTTGTCCAGGAGCAATCACCCAAGTTAACTCAACAAGTGATCTTCTCACACAAGCCAAAGGGTTTCTCATCCATCCTCACTAATCCTCTCTTCAAATTACAGTGTGGATGATAGGGTTTTGATCCCTTGTAGGCACCTTTTCTTCTGAGGAAGTGCTTTGAGTTCTGCAGTAGGCCAGGAAACTCACTACTAGGAAATTATGTATGTCCAAATACAAGAGATTTTCTGTCTGGTGTCTCTTTCACCATCAGGATCCCGTATCTGTGAAGGTTCCTTTGGATGTCCTTCTATTCATATGCTGCTGTATCCATAACATGAGGGAGTCTGCCTCTGGTCAATTCGTACGTCTGGCCATTTTACCAAAGATAATTGCTACTGCGTAGGTTCGATATCCTGCATCTCTCAGCGAATGTTTGCCATAAACAAACATTGGGTGTAATGCGGACATCAGCACGCACCTACCTCAGAACTTTTCTGCTGCCTCTGTGACTGCCAGCTCCAGTCTTCACTTGATTACAGATGTGACTTTGTGCTGTCCGTATTCAGATAAGTACCCCATAGGAGGTTTTGATTATTTTTGGCTACTGTGTTTTGGGTTAATGCCAGGTAGAAAGGGTAAGTGTTGGTGTGGAAGACAGATTCCACATAAAGATTTGGATGAGCTCTGCTATTCTGTCTAGGCCAAGACCATGACCACACCATTTGTGAAATCTGTCAGGCCTTTCTTCCCAAAACCCTCAGGAGTCATTTTGCAATGTTAGAGTTATATCTAGAGAACCAGCATTTGAAAAGTTTAACTAAAGAAATGGACCCAACAACTAAGTGTCTTTTGTCAAATGCCCCATTTGACTGATCTCTGCTTGAGTAGAACATCAAAAAGAAACTGCAGCAATGTGAGCAAAATGTTAAAATGCTCACAGTTGCTAAGGTCTGGTTTGTGGGCCTTCAGCCTTTAATGTGACCTATGACCTGTACAGTTCAGTTGAAAAACAAACATGTCAATTAGAGGAAAAAAAATAAAAAACGTACAATAAGCTGGTTGCATAAGTGTGCACATCCTTAAACTAATACTTTCTTGAAGCACCTTTTGAGTTAATTACAGCATTCAGTCTTCTTGGGTAGGAGTCCATCAGCATGGCATATCTTGACTTAGCAATATTTTCCCACACTTCCTTGCAAAATTGCTTCAAATCAGTCAAATTGTAAGGGCATCTTTTGTGCACAGCCCTCTTCAGGTCACCCCACAGATCTTCTATTGGATTTGGGTCTGGGCTGTGGCTGCGACATTCCAAAACTTTAATTTTTTTTCTGGTGAAGCCATTCTTTTGTTGATTTGGATGTATGCATGGGGTCATTGTGGTGTCAAAATGTGAAATTCCTCTTCATCTTCAGCTTTCTAGCAGACGCCTGAAGGTTTTGGGCCAAAAGTGACTGGTATTTGGAACTGTTTATAATTCCCTCTACCTTGACTAAAGCCCCAGTTCCAGCTGAAGAAAAGCAACCCCAAAACATGATACTGCCACCACCATGCTTCATATCACCAAAAGAACACCATCCCCACATTGAAGTGTTGTTTTTGTGCCAAACATACCTTTTGGAATTGTGGCCAAAAAGTTCAGCCTTGGTCTTATCAGACCATAACACATTTTCCCACATGCTTTTGGGAGACTTGTATTGTTTTGCAAATTTTAACCGGGCCTGGATGTTTTTCTGTGTAAGAAAAGGCTTCGGTCTTGCAACCCTACCCCATAGTCCAGACATATGGAGAATATCGGGGATTGCTCTCACATGTAGTACACAACCAGTACTTGTCAGAAATTCCTGCAGCTCATTCAGTGTTGCTGTAGGTCTCTTAGCAGCCTCCCTGACCAGTTTTCATCTTGTCTTTTCATCAATTATGGAGGGACGTCCAGTTCTTTACAACATCACTGTTGTCCCATATTTTCTCCACTTTTTGATGACTGTCTTCACTGTTTTCGGTGGTATATCCAATGCTGTCGAAATTTATTTGTACCCTTCTCCTGACTGATAAATTTCAATAATGAGATCCATTTGATGCTTTGTAAGCTCTCTGCAAACCATGGCTTTTGCTGTAGCAGGTAACTGAGTAAATGTCAGGAAAATCCTACTAGGATAGCAGAACTTTATGTGGGGTTAATCAGAGTCTCTCTAATTGATGACAGATGTGTTCCCAAGAAGACTGAATGCTGTAATTAAATCAAAAGGTGCTTCAACAAAGTATTAGTTTAAGGGTGTGCACACTTATGCAACCAGCTTATTGTATGTTTTTTATTTTTTATATTTTTCCCCTAACAGATTTGTTTGTTTTTCAATTGAATTGTACAGGTTATAAGTCGCATTAAAGGTGGGAAAAGTTTTGAAAATGATTTACTGTGGATTCATTTTTTATATTACAAAAACCTGGCATTTTAACAGGGGTGTGTACACTTTTTATACCCATTGTACATCTCTGGTGGCAGCCCACATGCGATTATTGGGAATTAGGATTTGCCCTTACCTGGACAACTGACTCATTGTTAGCACTGCAAAGGAACACTTCATCTCAGCAAAGGGATTTCCATCATTCACTCAAATTCTCATTCGTAGCCTTCTCATTTTCTCACGTTCACAAGTAGTCAGTTGGATGCTTTAAATCAATTGGCCATACCGCCCTCAGAAAGAAGAACAGTTATTGTCCAAGCAGTTAGGACTCTATTAGACCCCCAAAATCTAGAGGCAGAGATGAGCCTGAAAGTGCCCAGCCTTATGGCAGCAGTTGTATAAACAGTTCCATTTGCAAGACTGCACATGAAAATTCTACATTTGACATTGAAAGTTCAATGGGATTAAAAAAGACATATCTCAGACTGTCAGACTCTCTGCAGCCTGCAAAAGACACTTGACATGGGGTACAGACTTGTGAAGCTTGGCAACTAATCTCAAAGGCCACAGTTGTTTGGGGAGTGGGTGGCGTTTCTTATAAAGGACCATCCGTTGAACGTGGAACACTCATGAGGCCAGTTTGCACATCAGTGTCTTGGAGCTGAGAACAGTCTTCCTAATAATATTGCAGACATTTTAAGATCACTTCCCCCAGTATGCAGTGTCCATCTGATTTGGCAACATGGTAGTGGTATGGTATGTCAACAAACAGGGAGGAACTCTTTCTTACCCCTTTGCCAAGAGGCTTTGCGATTATAAGAATGGGCTATAGCATCACATTGCTTTCTTATAGCAATGCACATCCTTGGGGCATCCAGCATAATTGCAGACAGATATTGCTGCCTCACAAATGGTTTCTCACAGAGTCAGTATCATACAAGATTTTCAAAAGATGGAGGAGTTTCTTGTTGCAGTCTCTTTGCTTATCCCATCAAGCACCACATACAAAAATTGTTCTCAGTCATTCCTCAGTAGGGATTGTGCCAACAAGATACACATTCACTTATAGTTAATCCCCAGAGCTCCCTTATGCAGTTCCCCCAATTCTTACAGAAAGCCAGGATGTGCAAAACCCTGCTAATTCTGTTAGCACCATTCTAACATTGCTACCCTGCTATGGCATATGTTAAGAAGAAGACCCCTTCTCTTACCATAACAAATGAGGTTGATGGCTCAACTACTTGATCACCTTCACCCAGACATTCCAAACCTCAGAGTGACCACAAGGCTTCTCCAGTATCAAGAATGATCAGAGAAATAACATTCTCACCAAAAGTAAAGGAGCTGATAATAGCTACTCAGAAACCTTCTGCTACAGCTATTTGCCTATATAAACTGCTGTAGCAGAAACCTTCTGCTACAGCAGTTTATATAGGTAAATTTCAATATTGGGCTCCTAAATAGGATACTCACCCACCAATAGCATCAGTTTTCCATGTGTTGACATTCTTATCCAATCTGTTCCAGAAGCGAGCTAGTTATTTCACCATTGGTGTTCACCAAGCAGCAGTAGTGAGGACTTTATCCCACTACACCACTGGAGAGGCAGTCAGTATATTTAGTTGGCATTAGTCCAGACACTAGAAGTATCAGTTTCACATATCCCCTCCAAATTGCCCTGCCCAACAGGACCTGAATCTTACATGTGCATCCTTCTTGCATAAATCATCCTGTACCACTTGAGGATTTTTGTAGGTACATCTATCAGCCATATAGTTATGTTTACAGTGCCAGTCTGGAGTCACTGTGGAGAGTCATTAAGCAATAACACATTAGGAAAGAAAGGAGGGGCTAAAGTTGCCAAAAGATTGGAATTGTCAAAGACTGGTGCCTCAGTTAAACCAGTCCAAGTGTTTCAGTGTCTCGACTAATACCAACTAAATCTATTGTTCTGGTAAGTATGTAACTTATATATATATATATTTTGCAATTAATTAATTTGTTTAGTGTTGCAGAGTTTATTGATAATTTGTTTTTGGACTGTTTTTGCAGCTGTTCTGCTTTAAGTCATAGTTTTACTACAACAATAAATAGTAAAATTGGGGAAGCCAGTGTGCTCAAAAAATGTGAGCCTTGGACGCACAAGATATTCCTATAAACGGGGCATTTATGGTATGCTTAGGTCTTTATCATCTCAAAATTGAGTATGAGATTTGCAAAAAATTTGACCTTTGACATTGACTGAAGAATAAGCTTTTAAGTATTGCTGCCAGATGAGGAATTTGATCTGTCCATTGATCACAGCTCCAAGGAGTGTACTTCTGAGGCACCTAGAGTCAAGGTCAGGTGGCAAGGATACATCTTTCAAGAAAAGATCTATGTCTTGGTGAAGAAATTGTCTCCCCCTCTCCCTAAGGTACCCAAGAGGTATGAAGGAGGTTGTGTCTGATTTGGTTGCTCCTAAATTGATGGTGTATGTAATGAAGGGCCATCCCTGTACATCGACAGTAACAGTGTTTTTTTCTTTATAAGAGATGGACTTACCTAGACAGGTTTTCTCAGGCCTTCATCTGCTGGGTCCATTCTTTCAGTTTCCTCCACTAGGCCTTTTACTAAGAACACAGACTACACAAAGCTCTCGAAGGCTTTGCTCAGGCACAGGTAGAGATAAGCCTCTTTTTGTTCCTTTCAATTTTCATGGCAGATTGGGGTGGTTTTCTTTATCAACCTTTCACCCTGCCTCTTCAGCTTCTAAACTGGCACTGATGCCCAATAAGCACCGACAGTGAGGCAAGTGAAACTTCACTTACTGGTGCTTCCCTTTCTTCTGTGTTAGTAGGGTCAAAGTTAGACCCTTTAGTGTAGCATGTCTCCTCAGCCAAAGGATTATCTCTTCAACCTTAAGGTTGGTGCAGATGCTTTAGACACAGCTTCAAAAGTCAAAGTTTTCAGCTTTCAAACCCCTGGTGCAGAGAAATCTGTTGCTGACATCAATGTCAGACACCTCTTATGTCAAGGTTTGCCACTGTTCTTTTGGTGTTGTCAGTATTAAAATTTTTAGCACAGATGCCAGTAGAGTTTGGTGCTGCCTTTGGTATTAATATCATTTGTACCATTGGGGTAGTCGAGGATATCTTCTATGCTGATGTTACAGAGTTCACTGCATAGGCTCCCCCTAGCACTTGCTGTATTCCTGCCTTTCTTTGGGGACCATTTGAGACCAGCTTCTATGCTTTCCGGAGCCCCACACCATTTGGATAGAAAATTGAAGCTGTCTACTAGACCACATCAGAGAGTGCAAGTATGAGTCTTCCCCTTCCTTGTCCTGTCTGGAGCATTCCCCTTAAGATGGCCAGGAAGAGGTCAGGCAAGAGGAAGCTTGTCAGCCTCCTTCCTGAGCATACCTCAAAACTGTCCAGATTTTCAAAGAATATCAAGGTTTCCACCTCATATTTTTGGTCAGTTTCTCATAAAGTTTGTGTTTTCTAGCAAATTGCGAGGACTGAAGTCACTAGGTAATGACATATATTTGCAGTTCAGACTTCATATCATTCATAAAATGCACTCTAATACAAATCCTATTATTCCAGCATTTTTCTGAGTTTATAAGAGCAATATTTTAAATCTGTCCCTTTTTTGGTCCCCATTATTTTATGCTTTGTCCAAATTTCTTGCACTAACAGGTTGAGAGTTTTTTTCTGGAGTCACTGGTACTGGAAATAGACTATGGAGATAATGTGGATTCCCAGTTTCGTCCCATGCAACCTTAAGTTTAGGAAGATTCTTTAGCTAATGTGTGATAAGGGTGCATAGCCTATGCTCCTCCATAGTCTCCACACGAGGCCTAAAGGCACTGCAGGGGGCCTTTTGATCACTCCCTTCACCCACCTGGGTCGTTCTTCCTGTAGGCAAGCTGGTAACTGTTTTCTCTAGGGAAGCATTTAAGGAGCCTTCTGTGAGGACTGGACAAGATCCTTTAGCCTTCTCTAGATTGGAATTGCTGAGTCCAAAATCTATTGCAGACTGTGTTGTCAACATAGAAGCTCCAAAGAAAGTTTATACACCACAGATTCCAGCAATCCATCCCCTGGGGGACAAATATAACTTGCTGGAACACTTAAGGATATGCAGACACGATTCCTGGACTTTTTCTTTCAGGACACACAACTGCTTGTTTCATATGTTGGGAGTTCCGGCTTGATATTGTTGTCAGGATATACAAAATGCTGGGCAAATTGCATTATATAGAGCTGAGATGCAGGCAGTCTACTCAGGCAGCTACTCTATCTAGAGTTTGTGTAGTGAGAGTAGCAGGTATACTGTACACTTTCCTTCCTGGTTTTGCTTCACAGACTTCACCAAGAAGTTTAAGGTCTCTTTCAAAAACATCTCCTTTAATAGCACTGACCTATTTGGGCCTTAGGTAGTTGCAGTTTTGGAAAACAGTGGGAAATAAAGAAAGACTCTCACCATTGTTGTTATGAAATTCTAGGCTTCCTATTTGATCCTTTTCATGTAAGAAAAAAAGTTAGTACCAATTGTGGTAAAGTTGTGACCAACGACCACAGAGATTTTTTGCCGTGTTGAGAAGACCATCAGACATATGTGATGACAATGCTCAATGACAGATGGACAAGTGACCTCTGACTACCTCAGGAGGATGACAACCTTGCAAGGCTCCATGGATTTTTCTGTTGACCCTGGAGTGTTAACCACAACACCCTTGATTAGACCTCGGATTTTTATACTGGGTTGACATCTCCCTTGGAAACTACCATAATGCCAGTAAGAATAAGTTGCATGGCCTGTCAGGTGGAATTTTTAGATTCATACTGCTAGTCCAAAGCAAAGAGCATCATTACTACATAATGATAAAATGGGCCAGCTTCCTTTCTAGGAGAGAGTGGACCAAATTGTTTGCATTCTACTGTTTAAATTGCAGTATTTGAAACAGCACCTACCTCTTGCATGTGATCTGTACCATAAGTAGGACATTTTGCAGTGAAATCCACTACAGAGATACTGTGAGCCTCCGTAGATGCACCTGTAAATTAAAAGCCAGTAATCATCTTCTTCTCTCTACTGGACCAAGTACTTGGAATGGCTTAGCATAAGCAACTAGCCCAGGTGTGAGGTGCCTGTGCATTGCTTGTCTGCAGAAATGAGTTGTGGGTTCTTTTAAAGTCCTAAATAATTTATGTTTTGGTCATTCCTCTACTGCCCATTTTTTCCTACTGATTTTTCACATTGGTTTTCTTAATGTAATGCTGTCATAGCTTAAACAGCACATGATTTCCTCATGTGGTGCTCACTGGATAGATCTGCATAATGCACTTTTATCTTTGACTTTTTAAGATGATTTTGAGCTTGTTTTTCACTGAATGTTAAAATTGTGTTGCTGTTTTCTTATCAGTTGATCTGAGTATTCTGTTGTGTTCAGTTCTGTCCACAAGTTATGCTGTTTGTTGATTTTAACATCTGTTTCTTAATGTAAATAGGCTGCCTCTCTACTATATGTGTAAATTATAAGATGTAAGGAAAGTAAACAGAGTGGGAAGAAATAGCCAGGGAATTGTTATGGTTAGGCTTGTATAGGCCCCAGGGCTGATAGCCTAGTACCAGCCAATGAACCTGTAGATATTTGTTTCTTAATCTAATAGGCAACTGTCTGATTGCACAATATGTTTATTTTAAAGTCTTTCTTTTGTCCAAAATTTCCTACACTCAGCATGGTCCCTTCTCTAATTTGAATGGTTACTTGCTGCTTGTTTATATATTTTTGTTGCTTGCAGGTCAATTGTTCAAACTTTTGATGGTGTTATAGTAGTTCTCTGCTACTCCCAGACCAGTTCATAGGCATCTTCAGCAGCCATTGATAGCTTTCTTTCTCATTTATTCTTAAGCTAGTTTTGACAGTAACAGTATTTGGCCGCATCCAGGTGTGTTGGAACTGAGTCGGATAAATCCTAGAAACAGTCATTGTGTGGCTGCTGAGACTATTGATTCTTTGAATCATGTGTTTTGAGGTGGATTCATGTCAATTCATTGACGGCAGTATCAGCAAATGGAAAAAAATTAAAACCATTCGCCAAAACTACCTTCAACAAACAACTCAACAATTTTATTTTTGCAGGGGGCAAGCCCCTGCACTTCCCATGAGGAGAATTGCCCCCCACACCACCTAGACTTAGTATACCAACTCTGAAGTTGCATAACAGTGGAGAAGAAAGCAAACTCCACTGTCAGCAAAAGTAATTTTGACAAACCGCTCTTTTTGCGTTCGCCGAAATTAAATTACATCACATGCTTCCTTTTGAGGCGTACTAGGAGCAATCACAGTGTGACAACTGAACCTGTTGTCTCTTTGAAGCATGTATTTTGTGGCATCTGAGCCAGCAGTTCATGGTCATTGGCATACAAGACAACCTCCAGTCATACTATTGGTGGCATCTGATCTTGCTTCTCTTGAGCTTACTATGTGTATGTTTTGCTATCTTATCAGCTCGCATCTTATTGTTATATATGGAATTTGTGTATTGATGTCTTAGTACTGCAGTTGTGTGCTGCATCAAACTGTCATGGCATACAACCCTCATATCTTACCATGCTTGATTTATACTACCTCTTCAGCCCTCATGCTGCTGTCATTAGTCTAAATGTGTGTAGTGTATATAACTGTAGCTGTGTACGTCTCTGTATTAGACTGTATTTCTTAATTTTTTACCTGTAGGTTCAAGTAGTTGTATCAGTGTTTGTTCATCTTCAGCTCACCTAGTGTATCTCCTTCACAGTATGGTTTATCTACCCAACTTAACTTCTCAGTCTGCTAAATTTGCTCCCTCTGCCATCAGTAATTCAATCCACTGGGCAAAAATAGAAGCTCTGTCTACATATGTCCCATCTGTACCAGCCTCACTGAACTTGACATTCTCAGAGTGTAGGAACTCCCTAATGCTCACTAACAACCAACTACTGCTAGATCAGCATGGCATGATTAGTGAGTGGTATAATCTGTGTCACCTGAAGGCAACCCTGTCATTTCCACAGCCAGTTAATAATCAACATATAAACTCTCCCATACCTCCACAAGATCACACTAAACCAACATGCTGACTCTCTAGGTCTGTGTGAATCAGAACAAAAGAGCCTTGGCAGCAATCCAGTAACACCTCCACTCACATAACCAAATGAGTTACCATGCTACAAAATGCAAATCTTCTGTTACCACTGAATCTGTTTGACCATGCAGAAATGTCTTAGTAATTGGTTACTGCATTGTCAGACACACACTCAGTAGGCTGGACAAAGTGTTTCAGCTGTCTTTCTGGTACCAGGATCTGTGATATCAAGATGATGCTCCAGTCTCTCCAACAGGACAAATAATGACTGTGACGTGGTAGAGGTTCATTTAGGTGTGAATAACATGAGCCAGAATGATGTTCAGAGGAGCATAATGGAGCTTGCCATGCTGTAGTGCTTGTTTGACTTGCTATTCTCTGACTGAGTATTAATGATTTTTGTTTGCATTTGATTTTGAACTGAAGTTTTTCATTTAAGATTTGGTTACTTCTGTTTTTTTATCTTTTACATTACATTTTGTTTTGTTTTTAAGTTTTTTGTTCTTTTGGAGTTTTAAGAGGTCTTGGCTAGGGACAATTAGAAAATAATTTATTTGCAGACCATGAATAACATCCAGCTAATTAGTGGGAGGCGCTAAGAAATAGCATTCCTCATTCAACTAGAAATATTTTGAGGCATGTTTGACTTGCTCTTCTCTGCCTGACTATTGCTGATCTCTGTTTGCATTTGATTTTCCCATGTACTGCTGTTGTACTGTTAAACTTGTTGGCTTTTGAGTTGCCTGCCCCTACTATAAGTCTGATATCGGACACTACCCCAGTCCCACCTCATCAGCTCATTCTACCGAGTACTGAGAGATCAGCTGGAAGGCCCCACCCCCTTAGTCTCTTAAAATTTAAGTATCTTCTGTTTCCTCCCTTCCTACCTAATTAAAATGCACACTATTCAGTTGCTTTTACTGTATCTGTACTTCTTCCTACTTTTGCTTTTTTGCTGCACATTCTTAAACTGTTCAGTTGCATTTAATCTGCTAAATTTATTACTGCTGCTTAGCCTGATTAAATTGTAACTGTTATTCTAAGCCTCTTAGTTTTGATTTAAGCATGTGGGCTTCAAACTAGTTATCTTACATTAGGAAGACTTGTGGTAGGACAAGATAGCCTAATCCTTCTGAGCTGGAAATTGCTGGTTAAATGCTTATTGTATCTGTTATTCTAAAGTGTTTTAGTTGTGGTTTAAGCAGTTGGGCTCCAGACCAGTTATTTTACATAAAAGTTTATGGTCTGCACACTTGTGGGAGGAGGGTGTAGCCTCCTCGTTTCTGAGCTGGGAATTGTGGTGCTTTTCGTGCCTGTTATTCCAAGTGTCTTTGTTCTGATTATGCACTTGAGCTCCAAACCACTAATTTTACATTAGGAAGGTTTGTGGTCTACACTCTTGTGGCAAGACAGGATAGCCTACATCCTTCTGAGCTGGGAATTGCTGGCTAAAAGTTTATTGTGTCTGTTATTCTAAAAGTGTCTTAGTTCAGGTTCAAGCACTTGAGCTCCAAACCAGTTAGTTTGCATTAAGAAGGTTTGTTGTCTTCACTGTTGTGGGAGGAGAGGGTAGCCTCCACCCTTCTGAGCTGGGAATTGCTGGTAAAGGCTTGTTGTGCCTGTTTTTCTCAGTATCTTTGTTCTGGTTTGTGGTCTGCACTCTTGTGGCATTACTGTCTAGATAGATTTTTTTTAACTACTAGAGTATCTAGTTTGGTAATACATGAGTGTTGCTCATCAAGTTGCTTGTCTTATTGACTTGTTCAATATTTAAGCTTTCCTCACTCCTCCCTAGTAGATCAGTGGCCATGGATAAGCACTTCCCGAATCTCTCTCTGTGGCCAGTCTGGTTGAGATGGGTATTCTGAGGCACTGTAGCAATTGCCTTATGTACACTGACAACCCACTTATTCTTAATAAAACAGATAGTGTATGTGAGAGGTCTACATACACTTTAAGCTGGAGGCAAAACTCTCTCATACAACCAAAACCTATCATATGGAGGTTGTCAGTGACACTTGCATCACACCTACTGCACAGGGTAAAGACCCTACACATAAAACTATTTATACTGAGGCACTTAAAGATAACCTTCCTAAAACACTAAGATCTCCTCTGCAGCACAGTCAAAGGAAGGGTCCTCAGCCATCACGTAAGCACTCTGTTAAAACACCACCCACAGATACACATAGTAACACTATATGCAGTGCCTCTACCGCTAAGCCCTTAAGGCAAACCAGCACACAGCCATATTTCCTGGTCATTGGTGATTCTGTAGTGAGGCACACTGCTGTCCCCCTCACCAGAGTGAGTAAGGAGAGAGTCATGGTTATCTGCCTTTTCCAGGGCTAGGATCCATCAAGTCACGCATACACACAGGTCATTTCACCACAGGTACCAGTGTAACTCTATCATAATCCATGTGAGTGTGAATGACCTGAGACGTACTTTTCATGATTTTGTGAAGTGAGACATGATCAAGCTCACTGATTGTGTCTCAAGCAGGTGTGACTCTAGCACTGAGCAGCATACCACCTTCTCCAAGGATGATGCCACTTTATCAACAGAAAATGATTGATTTTAACAATTGATTTAGCTTTTGGTATCAGTCCATGAGGATACAGTATTTGATGGCCTGGGAGGACATGGTTGACAGACCAATGCTGCTTTGACAGGGATGGTCTGCATTCATCCCTTCTAGGCTTTCAGATATTGGCAAAGATGTTTTTCACCCCCATAGTGTCTTTTTTAGGCAATGTCAAAGTGATAAACCTACCAACTTAAATGAACCTATGAAGGAATATCTGAAGGTGGTACTGCTGAATGCTATACGTCTTAACAGGAAACTCCACTCCCTGTAAGCATTCCCCTCCCTGGAGAGTGTAGACATCTGTGTAGTATTTGGAGACATGGTTTAAAGTTGCTGAGAGTACCCCAGAAATGCAAGGTTATAATGCCTTTCACACCTTTAGATCAGCTATTGCACAGGAGGGAACTAAAAACGAGGAATGTCAGTCTATATTAAGACTACTCTCACATCCAGACTAGTTAAAATGCAAACATCCTTGACCTTGTACTCATGAACATGGGGGGGGGCAGTGTTCCTCACCTAATGTAATATCTTCACCCATCAGATCTGACCATAAGACAGTATTACTTGAAATAAAAATTAAATCTGGGGATCCAGAAAAACCTTAAGAACTATTCCTAGGCTAACCTCTCTCTACTAAGCAACACTGGCTAAATTCCAATTAATCCCAAACCCAGCAAACACCATAGAATACACTGAGCCATTTACAAAATCTCTGTGCACCATATTGATAGCTGTATAGAGCGAGCTGTGCCCACTCTTTTTAAGAATACGACAACCTTAAAAGATAAGCCACTGTTCTGGAATCATAATCAGTCATTTATACAACAAACGAAAAACAAATCTTGGCCAAGTGTTAGAGGAACAAAGCCATACATACTAAAAGTCCCCTGCCCAATGTAAACAGGCAGCTTTAAGAGTTAATTAATACTTCAAGGGCTAAATTTGAAGAAAAAACAGCTTCTCGCACAAAGGACAACCACAAAGCTTTAGACAGCCGTGTCAGTAACCTCAGAAGAAATACACAACAATGTGCAGAACTTATTGTAAATGGCATCACCCACACTGAACTGGAGGCCATTGCCAAACTTTTGGCTGACAGGGTCAGCTCAAATTTCTACCCCCCACTCTCCCCATGATAGTCCAAAGGAAATTCCACATAACACAATCACTCCAACCATTACTAGAGAACAAGATAGTAATGTACTTCCCAAGGCCAAAAACACTGCATTGATGGGCCCCAATAACAATCCCAGGATGTTTAATAAACAGCATGAAACATGACCTCCCTGGTCAACTTGAATCACTTTTCAGCTGGAGCGTTCAGTCAGGTTTTGTGCCCAAGGAATGGAAGGTAGCTACAGTCACTCCCCTGCACAAGGTCCAGCCACTGATCTGAGTAACTACAGGCCTGTAAGTCTTACCAGCTTCATTTGTAAGGTCTTGGAAAGAATCATCATGGACATGATAAATGAAGACTTGGGTAACCTGCATACTGTGGACACATCATAGTTCAGCTTTGTTAAAGGAAGGTCATGCCTATTAAATCTGGTGGAGGTTTTTCAGAGGATCACCAAAGCACTGGCTCAAGGTAAGACTGTGCACACAGCTTACCTTGACTTCGCTAAGGCTTTTGATACAATACCCCACTCAAGAATTATAAACAAGCTTACTTATTTAGGTATAAACCATTTTATCACCTGCTGGATAGCCAGCTGGCTCACTGATGGTCAAAATAGCTGAAGCCACCTACACCATGTGGCCAGTCACTAGTGGAGTCCCCCAGGGCACAGTTCTGGGCCCGCTCCTTTTTTTGGCTTCTATTTCTCTGAAGTAGAAACAAGTGCTGAAGGTTTATAGCTGACTAAGTTTGCAGGTGATTGCAAGCTGGGGGTTATCATCAACTCCCCTGCAGGCACTAGCATTCTTCAAGAAGGTCTAGCTTTGACTAACAAATGGCGCCAAAGCCATGGTCTTAAGCTCCATGCTAATTGATGCAAAATTGTACCCTTTGGGAAATCAACCATCCCATCTAATTACCATGTTGGTAATGCACTCCTAAGTGGTCAGGAATCTGGGTATGCACATAGGTAGTAGTCTTACCATCGACCACTACGTGGCCACAGCAGTGAGGAACTCCTTTTATGTTGTGGAACTTAAAAGTAAGAGCTTGACTTCTAGGTCCAAAGAGGTCATTATTCCATTGTACCCCGCCCTTATCAGACCAATCATAAGAGTACAGTGCTCCCTTTGATATGTACCTGACCAGGCATATGCAGCAACTAGAACAACCTAAAAGGCTCCTTACAAAAAGTACACAATAGCATAACAAGCCTGCCTTATGAAGAGTGCCTTAAAGCCTTTTCCATCTACTCAGTCTCCTATAGATTGCTGAGGGGAGAACTATGCCTGGCTTACAAGGCATCTGCAAACCCCACACTTGTGAATCTCCTACATATCCTTAAGTCAAAGAGTATTAAAAATACAAGGTCTAGGAACCTGAATTTTATCTGTGACCTAAACAGAACATGCTGGAGAGACATATATGCATCTCAGAGACTGCCCTTCCTATGAAACAGGTTTCCCATTCATGTGAAACTGAGTTCATCTATTACTCGGTTTAAGCACAACATAGAAAAGTGGATGGGGAATAGGAAATTTACACTGGGCCTGGCACCCATGTCCCTTATGGACAGAGATATCTTATAAATGTCTAGTCCTGATTGTCCTGTTTGGATACAGGACATCATTATTCTTTCAGGAAAACTTGGGTAGGTATAGACCCACCCCCCCCCCAGGTTGTTAGCCTAGTAACAGTCTATGTGTCAAATGCTGGTAAGATTCTATTCCTTAGTGGAATTCTGTCCTCACCCAGAATAATGCCCAGATACAAACAAAAGGAAACTGGCTTTAACAATTGGCTAAGTAGCTGGTGTTATTCTAGGGGTCCAGTATGTTTCAGCTTGTGATCAGATGATTGACAGCCAAACTTGTTTCATCAGAGATGGCTAGTGCCCTTTCTGCCATGTATTACGCATATTGGCCAAAGTACTTGCTGCACCAATATTGTTTTTTTTAGCCAAAGTTCATCTCCTTTGCATTCCAGTATAACAAAAAAGCTTGTAGAAAATTGTAGTCCAGACTACTTCAGATTGCTCTGCTGAGTGTTACAATTCTAAACATTAAATTGCTAGATAGTGAACTTATCCTGCAACTTGAATGCAAGCATATCTGTATTGTAAGAGAGGTTTTGGTTTCAGTATAAATACAGCACTCTCTCCTTATAAGAGAGGATCAGGTTTCAATATAAATATAGCACTCCCTCTTTAATGGGTTTCAGCAGCTGTTAAGGATTCAGCCTGTTGGAAACTGCATTGGAGTTTAACTGTTTGCCAGGGACCCAATTATTACTAGACAAGTTCTCTTGGCCCACCCCTAATGTTGTTAAGTTTTTTCAATAACAAGAAACCTAAGCTCATGTGTAGGACAAGAATTAATATGTCTGGCCAAAGCATTATTCAAATTCATTTTCTCAATTGCATACATGTGTTCATAAATTCTATTTTTGAGGGGTCTTTCTGTTCTGCCCACATAAAAGGCAGGGCAATCCATGCAAGAACTCAAATAAACAACCCCTCTTGTACTACAGTTGAATTTGCCTTTGATATAGTATTTTTGCCATTGATAACAAAGAAGTTAACAACTTTGATGTATTTGCACCAACAACAAGCCTCATATTTAAACATACCACAATGTGGTAAGTGGTATTTTAAGGTTACATTTTCAAAGAATCGCCCACACTATTTCTAATCGAATTGTCATCCAAAAGAAAACACCAGTTCTTAGAAATGATTGATCTAAGTAAAGGGGCATCAACAGAAAAAGTGGTAATAAAACTCAATTTAGCTATATCGACATCAGAAGAAACATAAAATTGGTTAGAATCAGGTACTATGCTATTAGAACCTGTTGCTAGTTCATAACTCTTATTTCCCAAGTAGTCAGTATTGGTGTTCAGTTGGAAATCCACCAATTCAACAGTGCCAAATCCATCACTGTAAGCCAACAATGGTTTAAAGAAACCATTCAATCTTTTAAAATGGACTTCCCCAATAAGATCATCTACTAATTTGCTGGGGTATCCACGTTTAATAAACATTTCCCTCAATAGGTTGCATTCATCCATAAAATCACATTCCAAAGAAACCATCCTTGCACTGTTGACAACATTAGGGGTGGGCCAATGGATTTGAAATTAGATGAAAAGGAACTGATTTGGCAATTGAAACTGAATGCTCTGTACTCTCCCCCCCCCCAGGCTTGAATGATTCTGTTTCCATCCGAAGCATTCTTAAATTGAGGGCTTTGACTAGATGAAAAATATATATATATATATTTATATTTTTATGTTTATACATGTATAATATATTTAATATTGATGTTTTTAGTGTTTATTGTTTAAACATTTGTTTCCAATTTTATTGTTTAATAACAGCATTTTTAAATTAGAGTGTATTTAGTTTTACTGCACTAGGTAAGGTCTTCACTTTAAATGGAGGCTTGGGTTATTTAATTAAGAAGTGATGTCATGATTTGAAATCTTATTTAATGTTTGTTGTATGTTCTTGATTTGTCTGATGAAGTTTGCTAATTTCAGTAAACAAAAGCGCTTACTCTAACTTTTGGACTCAGTGTGGTTTTTACTCTGTCTTTAACAGTTTCCAGTTTGTGTTTTGACCTGGTTTGTTAGTTTGTGGTGTTCATTCATTTGTAGTACAAGAGGGGTTGTTTATTTGAGTTCTTGCATGAATTGCCCTGCCTTTTATGTGGGCATAACAGAAAGACCCCTCAAAAATAGAATTTATGAACACATGTATGCAATTGAGAAAATGAATTTGAATAATGCTTTGGCCAGACATATTAATTATTGTCCTACACATGAGTTTAGGTTTCTTGTTATTGAAGTCTCCATCAAAAAGTAAGTAAAATACACTCGATGGACAGTTTTTTTTTTTTTTTTAACTTAGTGCTTCCCCAGTCTTTGGAATAATCTTCTGTTGCACATAAAAGAGAGTGATATGCTGTCCTAGGATTTAATGATCTTTTATTTCTGTACACCATTCCTTCCTTCCTTTCTGTTGCCGTTTCTGTTCACAAAGTGTGGAACAGAAGGCCAGACGTTATCCTTGTCACAGTGTGATAGCCCAGAAGAATGTGGGTTCAGAACCATTGACTTCTTTACTGTCCTGAGATGATTTCTATTCATGAAGTAAGCAGTGCTGTCATTTAAAAGGATGAACTTCTCGTTGCTCCTGTGATATTTCTTGATTTCCCAAAGGAGATGGAGGTATTGAAAGCAACCACAAAATTTCACACTGTGGATGCAAGCATGCTACGTAATTAGAGTAGGTCTCGTCCGTTTAGACAGAGAAGTATCCTTTTCATCCACACTCAGTGAGTCTCAGGACTGTAATACCTTTTTCACACACTTGCTCAGTGTAACCCATTTCAGTGCACCAATGTTTGGTAAAGGCTAAGACCTCTCTTTCACTTTAGAATATAAATGTCACAACCCTTGTATCCAGTTGTTCGTTTTTCATGCCAGCTTTCTTAGCAGATATGATAGTTATTTCTTGGAAGACCTTTCCCTGATGGTCATTACATCATCCTTTCTCAGATCTCCAGGCTGTGGCTTTGATTTGATAGGAGGCCTGTTTGATGTTTGTTATAAGGAGATCCTTGCAATTAAGACCTAGAGATGGTCTGAAGATGATCAGTAGTTTATACACTATAATTGTTGTTTTTGACCTTTTAAATGCAGGATGGTTAATTAAATGGCCACATAGTAATTGGATAAATATATAATATTCACACATAATATGCATGTGCTTAGAAAGGTTACTGTTAGGCAACTATTTTTGATAACCACTCTGGAGTGTAAGCCTTTGACAAAAAAAAAAACAACCAGAGATCCTGCAAATGTGTTAGAGATACTTGAGAAATTTTATAAACATTTGTATAAAGCGGTTTTATGGAGAAACCAAGAAAAGGGACACATGGAAATATTTATGGAAAGTTTAATTATGTTAAGGTTAGAGAAAGATGGGCCTCAACAATTGCAAGGTAAGAGAAAGACATGATACAAGAATAGTGATGTATAATCAAGTGACAGGGAAGTCTCTAGAAACAGATGATGTTCTTCATAGTCATTTTGTCTGTCCTGCTTAGGGCCTCAGCACAATGTCTATAACTGCCACAGCTGTGCAACATTTCTTGTAGAAACTCTGAAAAGTAAAGCTGGGGTACTTACTGCCCATATGGAGTCATCTTCTTTGGTTTCCTCAGTGGCATCACAATCCACTGCTACTGCATGGCCTCCACAGACTCTGGCATCCACTAGCATCATTCCAAAAAAATAGAAAGGCAAAAAGGCAAATGACCCCAATGTTAGTGAAAAATCTTTAGTTGTAGGTCTTAACTCAACCAGTGACCTAGGTGAGCCACCTCTGCAGCCCCCCTGATCCAGTGTCTCCTAGGCCTGAACCCTCTGGTGCAACCCCTCAGGACGCTGCCATTGTTTCCGGACTACCAATGAATGTCACAGCACCCTTACGTGTTGGTTAGGTCTCAGGTCATTCTGCTGGCCTCAGCTTCTGACACAATCTTCCAAGCAAGACTCTTCGTCTTTCATGACTACTGAAGCTACAAACGAAGTTGTGGCTGGACAACTGCATCCCCTTATCATCATTTTAAAATAGATAACCTAACTGAAGAGAATCACTTTATTTGCTTCGCCACGACCTCCAGTCACTTCTTCTCAGACCATAGACCCAGATCTTTTTAAAAGAGCACAGGTGTTTATGGCCTTTATGAAATTTAGAGAGCTCTCTCTCTCTTCCATCTCCAAGACCTCCCCATCTAAAAGAACCAGGGAAGCAGCATTTCAGAAGAGGAAGATTCCTCTAGCTCAGAGGATGAGGAAGAATTGTCTTACCCTGCCCACTTACCACCTCAGACTTACTTACTAAAGTAGGCAGTTCTTCCAGCCCCAGACTCACTATAGGGAACTGCTGAATTTGCCTTCACCCAGTCCACTTGCTGTTCTTTATTTTTATTTTTTTATTTTATTTTACATTTGTTGACCGGGAATGTCCGACTAGGTTCCACAGATCCTGTTTTCAGCGGAGGCCCGGGGAGAAATACTCCAGATGCATGTCTTTGGAATGTGGGAGGAAACCGGAGTACCCGGAGGAAACCCACGCGAGCACAGGGAGAACATGCAAACTCCACACAGAAGGCACCCCAGCCGAGAATCGAACCAGAGAACCTCTTGCTGTGAGGCGACAACGTTAACCGCTGCACCACTGCGCCGCCCAAATGTTCTTCCACAACATGTTATACTGGCTGATGTCTTTGAAAACATAGCTCTACACCTGACCTCTCTACCCCCTAATATGAGGAAATCAGCCAGTGCCACCTCTATAAAAATCCGTAGACTTAATCTTCTGCTGTCTCCACTGAATTCACAAAAGGTATACCTAAAGGACCAACAAGACATCCCTTGACTAATGACAGGGAAAGTAGATTAATAGACAGATATGGGAAGAAAACCTATGCCTCTGCCACCCTGACAATAAGAGCATTGAATTGGCAATTCCATATGCTAATGTACCTTGAATCTCTTTAACACAGATTGCTAGCTAATACAGACTATTGTGAATAGAAGCTTATCCAATGAAGCCCAGGAAATAGCCAGAGAAGCTTTAGAAGTCTCCAGGCACTCCATAAAATGTAGCTATGATACCTTAGATGCTTCTTGCAGAGCAACTGCCACAGGTTCTGTCATCTGCAGACATGCATGGCTGAGGACTCAGCCCTTGTCAGATCAGGTAAAGACTGAACTACTGGATTCTCCATTGGACACGGAATTCCTTTTAGTCCTCCAGCTGAACAATTTTTAGGGAAACTGGACAAAAAATAAGGCAAATTAAAACTGTGAGATAATTTTACCTGTCTTTAACCCTGTGCTACAGTAAGAATCACCCTTCAAAACCTTGGCCTTTTCCACCTAGACAAGACAAAGGGAGGCCTCCCTGTGGTAAAAAACCAAGCCAGTCTAGAAGATGGCAAACAGCGCAGTCACAAAGGGCAGGGGGCTCAAAAGACTCCATCCAGCACATGGAACAACTGCAACTATTCTACCCACCCTCCTTTACCGCTTTCCATCCCCTCCAAACTTCTAATAGGAAGACTCTTATTCTTCCTAAACCAACTGAAATCCATCACTAGGGACCAGTGGGTCCTCAGCATCATAGAAAAGGGATACTGCAGTCACTTAAATGAAATACCACCCTTCCAGGGCATTCCAAAACCACCAAAAGAGCAGGAAAGTATGTTACCACCTATCCTGAGGAAGCTACTTTTACCAAGAATTCATCCAGCCTGTCGTTAAAGTGGAAACTTGGAGGCCCAGCCTGTACCTGTCAAAGCTAAACAAGTTCCTGAACATCCCAAAATTCAGAATGCTTACATTGGAGAAAGACTGCCCGTGATCTTCCAGCAAACAGTCACAGAAAGTATCTACGATTTGTAGCAATAGGCTGCCACTTCCAATTTTGTGCTTTCCCATTTGGGCTATCCCAGAGTTTTCACAAAATGCCTACCTCCTCTGATAGCACATTGCAGAACTTTAGGGGTTCATATTTACCCATACTTAGATGACTTTCTCATCCTGTGAAGATCCACTTCAGAGACTTTAGATGCCATACAGATCACTGTAAACTGTTGGTAGAAAATAAGACTCACCTTAAATCTTCAGAAATCCCAAACTCTCCCTCATAGAAGGATCCTCATTCTGGGAGTCCTCATAGACTGTTCAAAAGAAAGCCTTCCTTCTCCAAGACAAGATTGCTGTCTTGACAGGCTACCTGACCAGTCTTCTGCCAATGCAACTCATCACTGCAAGAGAATTCCTGTTGAAAATTGATGTCTTCTTAGATCTGACTGTAGAGTGGGGGGGTGATCCTCTCACTAGACCTGTTTGCTGCTTTCCTTAACAAGCTGCTGCAGAAGTTGTGCTACAGAACAGGACAGACAGGAACATGGAAAATAGATGCATTCTCCTTCACATGGATGAACTGGTTCCTGTATGCATTCATGCGTTTACTTTTGATCTCTAGGGTACTAACAAAAATCAAGGTGAACAGACCCATTATGATTCTAGTGGCCCCCTTCTGGCTGAGACAACATTGGTTCTTCCTCCACCTAACTCTCAGCGAAGGAAGGTTCCACACCCTGCCACAGTAGAGAGATTTCCTTAGCCAAGTCTAGAGGTCTGCCTTCCATCCCCACCTAGCCACCCTCAAGAGAACTGCTTGGAGAATTGGATTTTGACATGTAGGATGGCATTTTATCCCGAGTAGGTGCTGTATTGTAAGAAAAGTAAGAAAGGCCGATACTAGGAAATCATACATGGCAAAATAGAAAAGATTTTCCACCTGGTGTTACAGCAATAATACTGACCCTACTCAAGCAGACATCAGCTCAATACTGCAGTACTTGTCAGGCTTCTTTATAACTAGGCCTTTCCTATTCCAGCAATAAGGTACATGCATCTGCAGTATAAGCTTGCCTACACAGTGTTCAACCTATCTTCTCACACCCGAACATGAAGCTTTTTCTAAAAGGGGAGAGTCATTTGAGACCACACAGAATGAACCCCATGCCAACATAGGATATGAAGTATGTGTTAGAAAAACTAACCTTGCCCAGCTTTAAACCTGCTGCCTTTGTCTGTCTAAAGGTGCTCACTTGGAAGACCGCCTTTTTTGTAACTGTTACATCAGCTAGGAGAGTTTCCGAGCTAGAAGCCCTCATGTGCAAAGAACCTTTCACTGTCTCCCACAGGGATATAGCCACCCTCAGAAAAACCCATCCTTTATGCCTATGATGGTGCCAGAACTTCCTTTAAACCAGGCTGTCCGCATAGCAGACTTCTACCCAAGCCCAGAAAACAGGGCAGAGCAAGTCCCACACTCCCTAGCTGTGCTTAAGCAGAATGAAGTACTATAGTCAGGACAAAAACTCCTAATACAGCAGAGCAATTATTGCTGGTGGCTTTTACAGAGGGTAAACAGAGCAAGTATGTCTCCAAACAACCCATCTCTAAATGGATAGCTAACTGCATTAAGTTATGTTACTTCAACATGGAAAGGATTTATGTAGGCATGTTAAAACTCACTCCAAAAGATATGGGGTGACTACCACTGTATTTTTCGGAGGCATTCCCAGTCCGTCCATCCTAGAGGCAGCCAGATGGAACTCAGTGCACACCTTTACAAAACACTATAACCTAGGCGATGTCTTGAGGGCTAGATCAGGTTTTGCTTCTGCTGTCCTGCAAAATCTTATTTCCTGAGGTCATACGGATGGCCCACCAACCAATATTTAGTTTTGGGAGTCCTCCCAAGAAGCAGTAATGCAACAGTGACTACAAAGAACATAATACAGGTGTGTCCGAGTTAACATAATTGTAGATGTTCGAGTAGGTCAGTTTTGCAGTACATACTCCCACCCTCAAGCCCCTGTATCTGCTGACCACTTGTTTCTCCCTTGCTGGGTGCTTGGGATAGAGGAGTTTTTTGCAGATAGTCCTCTTATGTCCATCATCCCCTCTCTGCCTCCTATGTTTTTTCTTTCCTCCTCCTCACTTAAATTCAGACATTTAGGGAAGTCATGCTGTCCTCAGGCATCAGACAGCTTCTTCACTGCTTAGAAAGACCTGAAGATGGTGCTGATGGACTCATTTCTTCTATCCAAACGTTTAGATGTTGGTCGGCTAGGGATGATGTAAAGATTCTGGAAATCTGGCCTGTTGCCAGCTTCTGCATGGCAGGAAGACACAAGAATCAGTTCAGCAACATTGATCAATTTGAACAGCTACAATTATGATGTTCATCGTGTTTCACTGCTGCAGTTATTACACTTGGGTTATCCTGCCATCAGGCGGTCCCGCAGTCGGCCAGAGTTCCAAAGTCTTGGTCCGGCATCAGTTGCTGTCGCTTCCTCCCTGACGTCAGTGCTCCAGGGGAATATAAGATGCAGCCGACGCCAGATCACGACGTCACTAGTTGTCGGTTTTGTGCTAGATTTAACAAATGCACTATTAAACATTGGTTTGATTTTGCTTGCCATTACTTTGGCCGAAGATTTAATTATACCATGCTGTCGGAACAACCGACAACTGGAATACACAAAAAACACAAAGACAAGGATAAGGACAGGCATCCGTGGCCCAAAACTGACGACAAAGCCTCTTCTAGGCCAGTCGCTGGTTCTCAGTGAGGCGCTTTTGCAGCCTCTGACACCCGCTACCTCAGAGCCACAGGCCACTTCCGACTCCCACGTGGAGATGCCTAGGCCTCTGGATACTCAAGGTGTTGGGCCTTCGGAGACAAACCCTTCAGATGGGTCCAGTGCTGTTGAGCAGTCATCGGCTTCTGAGGGTGTTTTCAGACCTTCACAGCTTACCATAAAAACTACAGCCAAGTCTAAAACTCCATTAAAGACAAAGAAGCAAGTACAACATTCACCTGGACAGGCCTCCATGCCTAAAAAACAGATGCTCAAAATGGCCGAAGACTTAATTACTCTGATCAGGGGTTCCCATCCCCCTCCTGATAAAAGGCCTAGGCAGGATACAGACTATGATTCCTCTGACCAGGTTTCCATATATTCTGATACCTCTTCAGACCAGGGATACTCTTTACCCCCCTATGAGGACTCTGATGCTGAAGAATCAATTCTTTCAGCCTCTCCTCCAGAGGATTATTCTTTTGGGGAAACTTTACATACCATGAGGGAGCATTTCCATTGGGAGGGCCAGGATTACTCAGAATCCAAGCAAAGGCTCAGAGACTTTCTTTTATTGCCTCAGCACAGGCCCCTTGCTATTCCGCCAGTGTTGGATATTGTGGATGGTGTGTTCTCTGAATCCAGTTTAAATCCTGATTCTTTACCCCCCTGCTCCAGTCAAGCCAGACAGGTACTACAGAGTCCCTGACTCTCTCAAATTTCTTTATAAAAACCCTGTTGCTGACCCAGAAACTATTTCCCAGGGTCCCAAAGGGGTAAAGGCTTCCATGGCTAAAAATCCAGTTCCCTCTGACAGGGATTCTAGAGCATTAGACAGGTGGGGGAAGAAAGTTTATACTTCTGCATCTTTAGCAGTGAGGGCTTTAAATTGCCGGTTTCACATGCTTAAATACCAAACAATATTTAATGTCTCAGTTAAAACAGAAAATGATTACGAGTGCAGAACATCCTGACTATAAGGAAATGCAGGATTTATTGCATGCAGCTGAACAAGTGGGAAAACATACTCTGCAATGTGGTTTTGATTCATTAGAGGCTTCTTGTAGAGCAGCAGTTACAGGATCTGTGATTCGAAGGCATGCTTGGTTAAAAGAACAAAGTTTACCAGATCATGTTAAGACAAAATTATTGGATGCTCCTTTACAGCAAGATATTTTATTTGGTGTTAAGGCAGAAGAGGTATTAAAGAAAATGGAGAATAAGGCAAAATCTATGCAAACAGTGAAGGATTTCTTACAGGTACAACCACCTCGATTTAGCAGAAATTGGCCTACAAAGAATTGGTCCTTTCCAGTGTCAGACAGGCCACAAAGAGGCAGATACAGACGCCCAAGAGGCAGATCTCAGCCCCAAGGCTCTTACAGACCATGACAGTGGGGTGCTTCAACCCCAAAAGGAGGTGAAGACAAGTCACAACCTTACAGGAAACAGTCCCAATGACTTCCCCCTTCCAATGCCCAGCACTTCCCTTTTGGCAGCTCCCTTAGGGGGGAAACTAGCACTTTTTTCTCAAAATTGGCAAACAATCACCCAAGACAAATGGGTTCTGAATATTGTGTCTCAAGGTTACATGTTCCACTTTCACACTTTACCAAGGCTAAAAGGAATGCCAGACCTGCCACAAAATCAATGCAGAGGCACAAAAGCAAATTACAGCCCTCATGGACATGAGAGCTGTTCAAAAAGTGCTACAGCAGGAACAAGGACAAGGATTTTACTCGACTTTTCCTAGTCCCCAGAAAGGACAAAGCCTGGGGACCCATATTAGATCTTTCTACTCTAAATACTTACCTGGTTGTTCCGAAATTCAAAATGTTGACACTACAGCAGCTCCTTCCCATGTTGGGCAAGAAGGCTTGGCTTGTAACTTTGGACCTCAGAGGCATACCTGCATGTCCCCATCAGACAAAATTGCAGAAGATACCTCAGATTCATAGCTGGTTCAATGCACTATCAATTCTCTGCATTGCCCTTTGGATTATCTACTGCACCCAGGGTCTTCACAAAGTGCCTGGCACCAGTAATTGCATTTTGCAGACAAAAAGGAATTCAAATATATCCATACATGGACGACTGCCTTATTCAGTAGAGAGCAAGGACATTCTTCTAAAGCGTCTGGCATTTGTAAAAAGGTTGCTAATTTGCCTAGGGTACACAATAAACGAAAAGAAGTCAAAACTAGTGCCCTCACAAGAGATAATATTCCTGGGTGCCAGCTTAAATACAACGGCCCAGATGGCTTATCTCATGCCAGACAAACAAGGACAACTGACTCAGTATTTTCAATTGATGGCAACAAAGTCCCAACTCCCTGCAAGAAAAATTCTGCAGGCCTTGGGATTCATGGCATCCTGCATACTACTAATTCCATACTGCATATGAGGAAATTACAATGGTACCTAAAAAGTGTTTGGACTCAACACTCTCACAGTTTGTAAACAATAATACCACTGATTCCCTGCCTACAACAGGAGTTTCGATGGTGGGCACAGGCATGTCACCTCAACAAGGGGCAGCCTTTTACTCTACCCACAGCCAGGCAGACGTTAACAACAGGTGCTTCGGATTACGCCTGGGGAGCACACATGGCAGGAAAATGTATTCAGGACAAGTGGGCCACAGACCAAATGCATCTTCACATCAATCAAAAAGAGATGTTGGCTGTACAGCATGCCCTAACAGCTTTCAAGGACCTTCTGCATCCAGGGCAATTATTATTAAAGACAGACAACACCACAGTAATGCGGTACATAAACAAGCAAGGGGGGGGGCACTCATTCTTACCCCCTATGCAGACAAGCCATGACCTTGTGGAACACAGCTCTAACTTATCAAGTTCATCTGCAAGCACAATTCCTACCAGGAAAGAAAAATACACTGGCAGACGACTTAAGCAGAAACATCATGGATCCTCACGAGTGGAAATTAAATCCACAAGTCTTCAGCATGATAACGCAAAAATGGGGGTACCCAGACATAGATCTTTTTGCCTCCCCACTGAATTGACAACTACAAAAATTCTGCACAAGGACTTATCACACACAAGCATGGAAAGTGGATGCTCTTTCGTTCAGCTGGAAAAGCCTAAAAGTTTATGCCTTCCCACCACTGCCTCTCCTTTCAAAGGTACTCCTAAAAGCCAGACAAGAAAAACCACAGATGATCCTGATTGCTCCAGACTGGCCACACCAGCACTGGTACCCAATCTTAAAGAACTTAGCTCAAGGCCCACCATGGATTTTACCTCAAATTCCACACCTTCTGACTCAACAAAACAATCAGATCCTGCACAGTCAGCTCAAAACCTTACACCTGGCTGCATGGCAGATTCATTAGTCAAGACAGACAACACCTCTCTCTAAAGCTGTTATGGATGTCATTTTGGAGGCCAGGAGGCCTAGCACCAGGAAATCTTATTCAGAAAAGTGGAAGAGATTCTGTGCCTGGAACCAGGCTCAAAGCCTTGACCCTCTTGTCCCAAACATTTCTCAGATACTGCAATACTTAACTGAGATGCTGGACAAAGGACTATCCTTCTCATCCATTAAGATCCACTCCTCCGCCATCTCCGCTCATTGCAACACAGATCCTCCTATTTTCTCTCATCCATTGCTAAAGCAGTACCTCAGAGGGGCTAAAAACATAAGACCGCCCCGGAGGGCACCAACACCTACTTGGGACCTCAATTTTGTCTTGGAAAAACTCATTTTACCTCCTTTTGAGCCAGCCAATTCAGCAGAATTAAAATATGTATCATGGAAAACTGCTCTGCTTCTGGCAATAACCTCAGCACGAAGAGTCTCAGAACTACAGGCACTAATGGCAGTGGAGCCTTTCATCATTTTTCACCAAGACAGGGTTTCTTTAAGAACAAACCCTTCTTTTATGCCTAAGGTGGTATCCAGTGTGGCTCTTAACCAAACTATTCACTTGCCAACTTTTTATCCAAATCCCCAGAATAAAGGGAAGAGACTTCTACACTCCATGGACATACACAGACAATTACGTTTCTACTTGGACAAAACAAAAGCTTTCAGAAAAACAGTTGTTTGTATCATATGCTGCAGGATCACAGGGAAAGGCTATTTCAAAGCAGACCATTTCAAACTGGATAGGACACTGTATCTAGTTCTGATACACACAGCATGGGAAAACCTGTACCTAGTAACATTAGACCACATTCCACCAGGGTAACTGCCACTTCTACTGCCTACCTTAGAGGAGTACCTACCAAAGACATCTTGGAAGCTGCAACTTGGAGCTCAGTGTACACCTTTACCAAGCATTACCACTTGCCTCTTTATTCTAGATCCAGAACTGGCTTTGCCACTGCAGTGCTGCAGGACCTCATAGCCACACCAAATCCTCTATAGAACCAGCCACCCTGACTCAGCTTTGGGATTCAACCCAAGTGTAATGACTGCAGCAGTGAAACAGGATGAGCGTAGTACAGTTTTGTACTTACCATAAATGTAGATGTTCGAGTGTCTTCACTGCTGCAGTCCTGGTTACCCACCCGCCATCCCCTCTTTCTTAACTGGGACTTATCTATACCTTTCTACACTATACTACCTATGTGGTGTATTTGCTGGTTACTGAATGTTTTGTTTTTACCTTATTGTATGTTTTATTAGCAATATGTATTGCCTACCTTTTTGAGGGCACCTGACATCTGGGGCAAGAAAAACTGAAGAAAATGGCGTCGGCTGCATCTTGTATACCCCTGGCGCACTGATGTCAGGGAGGAAGCGACAGCAACTGACGCCGGACCAAGACTTTGGAACTCTGGCAGACTGCGGGGCCACCTGACGGCAGGATAACCCAAGTGTAATGACTGCAGCAGTGAAGACACTCGAACATCTACATTTATGGTAGGTACAAAACTGTACTGTAAGTGGGACACAACTGTGCTGCATTCCTGTGGAAATTCAGAAGTTAGGGAAGAAAGTGGTAAAGATCTAGAAGTTTTTTAGTGATATTTTGAAACTTAAGACAGTTTCAGACATCTTGGAGGAAAGCTTTGGTGGTTGTATTACCCAAAGAGTCAGCTTTATATGGACACATTTCAGTTTTAAACCAAGATTATAAAGTGTTTATGTCTGTACTAGCTTAGAAAATGACAGTGCTGTTATCAGAGTTGATTGATATGGATCATGTGGTTTTATGGAGAGGAGAACAAACACTTGAAAACACAACAACATTGATACAGAGGGAAGCAGAGTGAAAAACATAATGCAATTGTTTGTGGAGCCTGAGGCAGAGAAAGCATTCAGTAGAGTCCACTGGATCTTATTTGTAGGGCAATGGTAGTATTTGTATTCTCTGATAAAATAATAGTATTTATACGGAAGATATATACAGGGACAGAGGCAAGAAGTAAGGTGGGAGGATTCTTCTCTGACAAGCTATCTTTGAACAGAAGAACCAGGTAGGGAAGTCCTCTTTCACCATTGTTATTTGCTTTATGTTAATAGCCAATACATTTACAGCCATTTGCAAAGAAAATGAAGGACTCGTGAATTCGAGGATATAGCCACTATGATTGTTAAGAAAAGTTAGCTTCATCTGCAAATGGTATTATTTTTTACTTGCTAAATCCAGAAAAGGATGTTTCACTGTTGTGGACCATTTTGAGACAGTTTCATGTCTTTTTGAGAAGTAAAATAAATTAAGATAAAGCAACGTTATACTGGTCAACTGTGTATCCACACAAGAATTGATTCAGCAATACTCACAATTATGAGGGCATCATAAGATGAAATGTTTAGGTGTATGGATTAAAAGGGATTCTTCTATGGCAGCTAAGGATATTTGTGAAGAAACTAAGTAAAATATAGTACAAAAAATGAGAAATTAAAACCTCTTTATGATGGATAATGTATGGTATGATACAAGCAGCAAAAATGGTTTAGTCCCTCTAGTCTTCTATAGAAGTAGGCATATATTTATCAACCAGAGGAGAAGTTGCGGATGAGAATGAATAAAGAGCTGAAGGAATTTATTTGCGAGTGGAAAATGGCAACAATTAAGTGGAATACATTAATTTCCTTCATAGAACAAGGTGGCTTATTGTTACCTGATTAAAGACTTGCGTGAGAGCTGCACAGCTGTGCAGTTAAGGCCAATATACATAGCTCAAGCAGAAGATAATAGATCAAAGTGGGAAACGAGACAAGATGGGGGACTTTAGAGTAGAGAGGCTACTATTTTGGATGGAAGTCTTTAAGGAAAATGACAACAGCCTTACAGGATATTATATTCATAACGTAGCAGAAAGTATTCAAAGAACTAAGCCAGCAGGGGAATGGAGAAAGGAGATTTTACCAGTAAAGGGGTCTGCATGTAGGGTTATATAAAACAAGCAATGTGGATCTGCAATTTACTGGAGGAAATAAGCAAAGGAACCAATGTATTATGAGCAAATAACTTGGGAGATGAAATTAATACAGTGTAATGAGATTAAGAAGTTTGGATTGCAGTTTAGAGACTGCCTTCCTTATCAGGGATTGATAAGGTGTAGGCAAAGAGAAATTGATAAGGGAATCCTGAGTGAAAGACCAAGTATTCTAGAGGTTTTAGTCAAGTCAGCAACAGATGTTGCTGTTAAAAATTTGTATAATTAGGAGGGCATATAAAATATTGCATGATAGTTATGAGAGTCAGCCAGAGGAGGTTAGAAAGTTTGATAAAAGGGAATGGAAAGGAGGTTTACAAAGGAACAATGGGAAGAAATTTGTAAGGATCCCAAGTATGCAACAAAGTCCAAATAAGATTTTTTAAGGAAGTGTTTGCATAGGTAATTTTATACACAAAGTAGACTTTAGTTGGTAGACAGCTAATGCAGGTGTTATGGGAAAGAATGAGGTAATTGAGACAATGTTTTGGGAGTGTAATGAGTTGGCAGATCTGCTGTGGTCTATTGTCTAGGTTCTGAGGGTAGTACTGTTGAGAAGTGACACGAGACACCAAGGCACAAGCTTGAATAGTTTATTACCAAATAGCACTAAATAATTAGCAAATCAAATCAGGAGAATGATATTTTACTTACAAGAATCAAAAAAATCATCTTTGCTCACTCATAGGGCGACTCTAAATCCTATCAGTGCAGCTATCTGTTAAGTCAACACAGTGCCAACACTGGCAAAACTGTATGCTCAGTCCAAGCTAAGAGTTTGTGTTGATCAAATCATATCCGGATGATGAGTTTCTGTTGCTGGCTGCTGGGCATTTTATAGTCTTGTATAAACAATGAGTTCAAGAAGGTCATAATTGTTTAGAACTAATTACAAATCACTTCCTAAGATCTAAACAATCATGTTTGTTTTTTTTTTTTTTTTTTACTTTCAGTACCTCTGCATACTTCCTCTTCTTAAGAGAACAGTTAGCTCTTAGCTGACTACAGGTTTATGAAAGATCCTCGTGTTTGACTCTGTGAGCTGGTAAACATCTTATCAGATACAACAATGTTCAATGCACTAAAGTTCAGCAAGCAAGGTTTACCTTAAAAAATGTTTCTAGCATAGATTACCAATATTTCACATTCTATTTGCAAGATGCAGTCCCTTAATATAGCTGCTGTTATTTCACTGTATGCAGGAGTGAGGTGTTCGAGGCATCTAAAAATCTGGGCAAGCTGTGTGGGCCCTTCACAAGATATTAAATTCCATACAGACTATTTTGATGAAAATATTGGGGGAACATATAGTTGTTAGTAAGAAAATAATTCTTTTGAGCTGTGATACAGCATCTGAATTATGTAAGGCCTGAGTTTAATGCTATTGAATGCCCGAAACGCATCAAATTCTGTACCAAAAATTACTGAAGTTCTGAATATTTTAAAGGAGTTTGGAGGTGGGATCTACAGAAAAGTGAAGGAGTCAACTTCATAAAAATAAATGGAATTTGTGGAAACAATACATGCAGAACAAAGTTCAGGAGGAGGAGTACTGAAGTTTAATGGCAGTCATGAATTGAGCAATTTACATAATGTTGGAATGAATGAATACCATTAAAAGAAAGTGCGCACAAACACATACACACATGCTGAATTACAATAACAGTGGGAACTGTTATTATGACTTGCTTCTTTTCTGTTCATGCATGTAAACATGTGTTATAGAGTTGATTGGTTTAGGGGTTCAGTAACCCTGTCCCACGTGTTATAGATTTTGATTTACCAATTTTCATTGAAAGAAAGTTAGTGAATCAGAATTTGATTATAAAAGTTATTATGTAATGTAATATAACTGATTTAATGCAGTCTGGGGTAGCAGGAGGTGGATACGAATTTGTAATATTTTTTTACGTGCCAGTCAGAAATATGTTGAATTAGTGCAGCATTTGATGTTGCATGCATAGTCACACCACAGTGACTAAATCACAGCAGCAATGACATCCGCTAGAGTAGATGTAACTGTGCTGTTTCAGCTGATTTATTTTCATGTTGGTATAAATACTGTCATGTAAAGATAATGGTGACATACTGTACATTCTAATAGGTTAGTACTCGAGAATCCAACACTTATTTACCCTAGTTTGTGTATGTATGTGCTAATGCTGTCAATTCGTATCTGACTCATGGTGAGCCAGAGGACAAGTTATGCAGGCTATCCAAAGAAATTTTCATGGCAGATGTACAAAAGTAGGTTGCTAGTCCTTTCTCCCAGCCTATTCTCACCAGAAATCCAAGTCCTTTCTTGAATATAGATTCTTCGTATAATAGATAGACACCCTGCCTCTGTGCCTTCAGGCTGGAGTTTCACTGAAATTTAGTTTGAGTTCTGCTGTTTATTTTTCCTACATTTGTAATTTTTCTTTAATTTAATGTGAATGACAAGTTAGGGGTTGCTGTGGGGCATGGATATAACTCAACCATGTTAGATCAACAGATGTGTGGAATGCCTATGTCTGGATTATGAGTATGAACAAATATATAATCTATATTAATTATCATTTTAAAGTAAATAATACAGTATTTTACATTTAATTAATTATTAGCAGCTTACTACCTAACAGTATACTAGCTCACTTTGAGCTAACACTTCTAGTACACTGACTGAAGACAGATGTTCTTCATCTCACATTGCTGCAGTCCTTACATATGGGTAGTCCGCTGTCCTCGGTCGGCCCGAATACCAAAGTATTAGGCTGACGTCGGTCAAGGCGCTTAAGACTGACATCAGGACGTCAGGGTACAAATGCGCATGACCGACGTCATATCCTCAGTCTTTTTTGCCGCATGGTCCGATGCAGAAGCAGCGTTGCAAGTGCCGTTCGGCGTTCTGAAATTTTTCGAGTTCGGAGTTTCAGACCGAATCAAAGTTGGCTAAGTACCCCGTTGGGGAATATTTTGGTTTTTTCTTGCCTCAGTGTTTTACCGGATGTCAGAAAAAGTGAATAACTATTTCTTGTGGGAAACAGATACCGCATAGGGATTATCATTCTTTGTGTATTCCTTGTCTGGGGCCTGAGCACGACGTTGTTGGGTGTCGCTTTTGTGCTAGGTTCAATAAGCGCACTATTAAGCGAAGGTTAGATTGTGCTAGGCTGGTCTTCGGGAAGCGGTGCAATTATAATATGCCGTCGGATTCTCCGGCGCCCGCTTCTTCGAAGAAGCTCAAAGACAAAGCAGTTAAACCCAGGCAAGATGAGTCGTCCGTTCCGGACGCCGGTTCTTTAGAGGCGTCAGTGGAACCGGTGGTTCCGACGGAGGCTTCTCTGGAGTCCCAAGGGGAGACTTTGATATTGCAGGATGTGGCCTCTCAGGAGGCAGGTCAGGCTGAAGGGGCTTCTCAGGTTACTGTGCTCCCCTCCCTTCCTAGGGTGGTTAGGCCCTCTCCTTCTGTTTCCAAGGCTTCTCCCAGAGGTAGGCCAGGTTTAGCTTCTGTTGGTGTCACTCCTAGTTCAGCAGGGTCTGTGCCCAAGAAGCACATGCTTAAAATGGCAGAAGATTTGATTACTCTGATTAGAGGTTCTTTGCCCCCTCCTGATAAGAGGCCTAGGGTGGAGCCAGAGTTGGGGAGTTTTGAGCAGGCTTCGGATGTTTCAGAGTCTTCGGCTGAAGACTTGCAGGAGTACTCTCCTTATTCTGATTCTGATGCAGATGATTCACTCCTTCTGCTTCTCCTCCAGAGGATTTTTCTTTTCAGAGACTCTTCATTCCATGAGGGAACATTTTAAGTGGGAAGGTCAGGACTTCTCTGATTCCAGGAAAAGGCTTAGGGAATTTTTGCTTTTACCCCAGCATAGGCCCTTGGCTATACCCCTGTTCTGGATGTTGTGGAAGATGTGTTTGCAGAGGCTTCACTTAATCCTGATTCTCTGCCTCCTGCTCCTGTTAAACCGGATAGGTATTACAGGGTGCCTGAGGCTCATAAATATCTTTATAAGAGTCCTAGGGCGGACCCAGAAACTGTTAGTCAGGGACCTAAAGGTGTCAAGGCCTCTGTTGTAAAAAATCCGGTTCCTCCAGATAAAGAGGCCAGAGCTTTGGATAGATGGGGAAAGAAAGTCTATACATCTTCTACCTTAGCTATGAGGGCTTTGAATTGCCAGTTTCATATGTTGAAATATCAAAACTATCTTCTTTCTCAATTGAAGTCTAAGGTGGATGCTCTGGCGGAAGGCATTGAGTGTAAGGAATTACAAGATTTGGTGCATGTTTCTGAACAGGTGGGTAAGTATTCTTTACAATGTGGTTTTGATGCTGTACAGGCCTCGTCTAGGGTGGCTGCCACTGGTTCAGTTCTTCGCAGGCATGCCTGGCTGAGGGATCAGAATTTATCTGACCATGTTAAGACAAGGATTTTGGATGCTCCTTTACAGTCTGATGTGTTGTTTGGTTCACCTGTGGAGTCAGTCTTGAAGAAAATGGAAGACAAGGCTAAGTCTATGCAGGCTGTTAAAGATTTTTTGCAAGTTCAGCCTCCGAAGTTTAGTAGGAATTGGCCTGCTAAGGGATGGACATATCCTTCTTATGATTCTCAGTCTAGGGGTAGATCTAGACGTGGTAGGGGCAGAGCTCAGAGCTCTTTCAGACCTAGAACAGGGAGTTCACCTGCACAATCTTCGGGTGAGGGCAGGGGCCAGTCCTTTCGTAAACAGGCCCAATGACCTACCTTTTCAGCTGCCAGATCCTTCTTGCCTGGCAGCACCTTTGGGAGGAAGGTTGGCACTCTTCAAGGAAAATTGGAATTTGATTACCCAAGACAAATGGGTATTAGATATCATACACCAAGGTTACAAGTTTTATTTCCATACCTTGCCTCCTTTCAAAGGCATGCCGGACGTTCCTCCTCAGCAAAGACTAGAGGCTCACAAACAAATTTCTCTGCTACTTCAAATAAGGGCCATACAACCGGTCCCTCTGCCAGAAGTGGGCCTAGGATTTTATTCCCGCCTGTTCCTAGTACCAAAGAAAGGGAACACGTGGAGACCAATTTTGGATTTATCTGTCCTCAACACATATCTGGACATTCCCAAGTTCAAAATGTTGACGTTACAACAGCTTTTACCTCTGCTGGGCAAAGATCACTGGATGGTGACTCTGGATCTCAAGGAGGCTTACCTTCATGTTCCTATCAGGCTCAGTTGCAGGAAGTATCTGCGGTTTCGGGCTGGGACTTCTCATTATCAGTTCTCTGCATTGCCCTTTGGCTTATCTACTGCGCCCAGAGTGTTCACGAAGGTTCTGGCTCCAGTGATAGCTTTCTTCAGGCTAGGAGGAATACAAATCTATCCTTATTTGGACGATTGCCTGATTCTGGCCCAAGGAAAGGACGAACTTCTTCATCATTTACAGTATGTGATAGCAGTGTTAAGATGCCTGGGGTATTCTGTGAACGAAATAAAGTCCAGTCTAGTACCCTCTCAGGACATGTGCTTTCTGGGTGTGAGACTGAATACAGCATCCCAGATGGCCTTTTGACCCCGGACAAACAAAAGAATCTTTCTCTTTACTTCCATCAATTGTCTCGTCAGTCCAGGCTGACTGCAAGGACAGTCCTTCAAGCCTTGGGGTTCATGGCATCTTGTATTCTGGTACTTCCCAATGCCAAACTGCATATGAGGAAGCTACAATGGTATCTCAAAAATGTATGGACACAGCACTGCCAAGATATGGACACTGTCATTCAGATAATACCTTGCATTCAAAAGGAATTTTTGTGGTGGGCTCAGGAATGTCACCTAAACAAGGGACTCTCTGTGACCCGGCCAGAGGCGAGTCAGATTCTAATGACAGATGCCTCAGACAAAGCTTGGGGAGCTCATCTAAATGGAAAATGGGTACAAGACATGTGGCCTGCCAGACTTCAACATCTACATATCAACTTGAAGGAGATGTTAGCAGTCCAATTTGCATTAATAGCTTTCAAGGATTTACTTCTTCCAGGGCAGGTGTTGGTTCTAACAGACAACACAACTGTCATGTGGTACATCAACAAGCAAGGGGGAATGCATTCTTATCCTCTGTGCAGACAAGCAATGATTTTGTGGGAGACTGCTCTCAGTTTACAGCTAAATCTTCAGGCAAGGTTTCTGCCAGGAGCACAGAACTCCTTAGCGGATGTGTTGAGCAGACAAATTATGGATCCCCACGAGTGGAAATTGGATCCTCATGTATTTCAGAAATTGACAGTGTTATGGGGAACTCCAGACATAGATCTGTTCGCTTCTCCACTAAACTACCAGCTGCCAAAGTTTTGCACATAAAGGTTTCATCCCACAGCCTGGAAAGTGGATGCTCTCTCATTCAATTGGAGCAATCTTCATGTGTATGCCTTTCCACCTCTGCCTCTCCTCCCAAAGGTACTCCTGAAGGTCAGACAGGACAAGCCAAACATGATTTTAATAGCTCCAGATTGGCCTCGACAGCACTGGTACCCATTACTGAGAAGTCTGGTGCAGGAGCCTCCTTGGCCTTTACCTTGATTCCTCACCTGCTGTCTCAGGAGAACAGTCATTTACTCAATGTCAAACTTCACTCTCTACATCTAACAGCCTGGCATATTCTGTTTTAAACCCTGGAGGGTCTCAGCTTCCACAACAAGTTTTGAATGTTATTTTGGAGGCCAGAAGGCCTAGTACAAGGAAAGTGTACGCAGATAAATGGAGGAGATTTTTATTTTGGAGTACAGCAAAGGACTTTGATGTTTCTAAGCCTAATTTAAGTGTGGCTCTTCAATACCTTACTGAGTTACTGGACAAAGGTCTGTCCTTCTCCTCTATTAAGGTTCATGCTGCAGCAATTTCTGCTCACTATGATTGTGACCCACCATTGTTTTCTCATCCTTTGTTTAAGCAATTCCTTAGAGGGGCAAAGAATATAAGACCCCCACATAGAGCTCCTACTCCTGCTTGGGATCTCAATTTTGTGTTGGAGAAACTCACTCTACAACCTTTTGAGCCTGCAGCTACTGCCGAGTTGAAATATTTATCATGGAAGACTGCTTTTTTGTTGGCCATTACCTCTGCGAGAAGGGTTTCTGAATTACAGGCCCTTATGGCGGTTGAGCCTTTCTTAATTTTCCATAAGGATAGGGTATCTTTGCGTACTAATCCTTCCTTTATGCCTAAAGTGGTTTCTAGTGTGGCTTTAAACCAAACTATTCATTTGCCTACTTTTTATGCAAACCCCCAAAATAAAGGGGAAAAGATTTTACACACTTTGGATATACACAGGCAATTGCGATATTATTTGAGCAGAACTAAAGGGTTCAGGCAGTCTCAGCAGTTATTTGTTTCTTTTGCTTTGGGTTCTCAGGGCAAACCTGTTTCAAAACAAACTATTTCTAAGTGGATTGGTTTTGTATTGCTTTCTGTTATTCCCATCATGGTAAAGAGGTTCCAGCTGGGATTAGGCCTCATTCCACTAGGGCTACTGCCACTTCTACAGCTTTTTTAAGGGGTGGCTACTAAAGATATTTTGGAGGCAGCTACTTGGAGTTCAGTGCATACTTTCTCTAAGCATTACCACCTTCCACTTTACTCTAAATCTAGGGCTGGTTTTGCCACTGCAATTTTACAGGGCATTTTGGCAGCTCCTAATGCTTTATAGTTTTGCCATCCTCCCTTACCTCTGCTTTGGGATTCTACCCATATGTAAGGACTGCAGCAATGTGAGATGAAGAACATAGTACAGTGTTGTACCTACCATAAATGTAGATGTTCGAAGATCTACATTGCTGCAGTCCAATTTACCCTCCCTCCTTCCCCTCTGTAGTTAGAGGCGGTGGTGTAGTTTGGGTTGTGAATATTGTAAATATTGTAAATATGATTAGTGCAGGGGTGGTTGGTTGTTTTTTGCTGTCTTTTGGTTTTGGCCTTTCTTTTTAGGGCCTTCTGACATCTGGGGCAAGAAAAGACTGAGGATATGACGTCGGTCATGCGCATTTATACCCTGACGTCCTGATGTCAGTCTTAAGCGCCTTGACCGACGTCAGCCTAATACTTTGGTATTCGGGCCGACCGAGGACAGCGGACTACCCATATGTAAGGACTGCAGCAATGTAGATCTTCGAACATCTACATTTATGGTAGGTACAAAACTGTACTTTTGTTTGTGGTCTCATACTTCCGGACACATCTTACTTTGCACTAGTACTTCACAATGTGTAATGTTTTACTTTTGCTATTTAAGTGTTCAAAGTTCTACAACTATTTATTATTAATTCAGCATTTTTATTTTGTAGGGACAAAGCTGGTGGCTATGGAATCCAAGCTCTTGGAGGAATGCTGGTAGAATGGGTCCATGGGGATTTTCTGAATGTTGTAGGATTTCCTCTTAACCACTTTTGCAAAAAATTAGGTGAACTGCATAACCCACCAACAGAAAGACCCATACAACGCATAAAATATGATTCTATTCCATATGTAGAAACGTTTGAAGGTTTGAGTGACACAGAGCCTAGCTTACCAGATTCAAAAAACAATTTACCAGGTCACTTGAACACTAGGACAGCTGCTGTGGACATGGTTTGCATCTGGTCACATGGCAATAAGAACATCCCCGAAAGTCAACAAAATTCTGAGAAGGAAGCTGAGCTTATCAAAATCGCAGCATTACCATCAGTGGCTTCTGTGAATGTGGAGTTTCCTCACAGAATTGCTGAACTCCTGGATGGATTTAAAGCATCAAAGGTATTTCTTACTTTGCAGCATGGGTTTTTTTTCTTGAAAACTGCAACTTGATTGTCATCTATAGAAGTTCGAGAATGCAACTGCTTAATTTATGAGCTTCTGATGCAAGTCTCTGGTACTTTTCTAGGTTAGCTTCACTTTCCCCAGACTCTTTTTACCTTGCCACCATCCTTTAAAAGGAGGTCCTTCCTTTGGTAACAGTCATTCCTAATAGTTATGGGATTTCATGCTATTAATGTAAGGCACCTCCTCCTGCAGTTTCTTCTTCTGGACTCCAAGCCATCTCTGTCCTACATGAGCGCACTCCTGGTTGTGGCTGTCTTTGCAATGTTCCACCATAATGTCTGACTTTCTGTTGATGATCTTATCACTACTAAATGGAAAGTCCCTTTTGGCTAGCATCTTACTCACAGTTGTCAAATCTGACATTGGCTTTTCCTCTGGTGTTTGACCTATTGACAGGGTACTTCACACTGGGCCCAGTTCTTCCTTCTCCTTGGCGTTAAGCACAGTGCCTACTTGCCTAGCATCAGGCATTATAACCAGCCAGTGTTTTTTCTGTAGCTTTTTTCTGTTTCATAATTATTTACTGCTCCTGTCATAGTTTCATAGTTTTCACTCATGCAGTAATATGTATGCCTTCGTTTTTCTCAGAAAATGTCACAAATCCTCCTTGGGAGGCAGGTTCAAGCACTAGTGTCCTCCTACCAGTCTACTCTCAAGGAAAAACTTCAAGGTAAAAGATGTTGGAGAGTTACTATCCCCGTTTGTGGAACATAGGCTGCTTGATCTTCTTTGAGAAGATCTGGTTCCTAAGGTGGGTGTGGAAGAATTTAGATTAGTTCAGTTCAGAGAGTTAATGCTGTGGGTTAGTGCTAAGTTTAATGCCTGTTAGTCACCCCTTAAAAGAAGAACTTGAACTTAGTGGGTTTGCTTTGCTAATGTAAGGGTAAAAATTGACAAAGAAGACCAATGCTTTCCATTCTGCCTACCTGATGATAGTTTGTTGGGGATTCTACTCCAGCAGATTCTGGAGTGGAGTCATTGTCCCCTGTAGATATGCCTTCTCCCCAGATGTACCTTTTGTAGGCTAAAGTGCTGTTGGCTAGGTGTCCTCATACTCAGAATTTTTGTAAACAGGGTAGTTGGAACATTGCCTAAGTATATATTTTTGTTAAGTGGCAACTTGTGAGGACAATACAGTATATGAGAAGGCTCAGGAATTGTTTACTCCTTTTTAGCTGGTGTCTGTCCCTTTCAGTTGTTGTAAGAAGCATGGGAATCACAGGCCACTAAGAGGAAAGGTATATATTGCTCCATTTGCAAATGTCATTGCAAATGTATAAGCATGGTGTAGCCATATTTCATGGATAGTGAAGACATTTAGGAATTACTTAAGAATTGGTGTTAATGAAGTTATTAAAATCACTGGAATACACTACTTGGTAATGTTTTTCCAGATTACAGGTAGCCTGTAGTGATTCTGCTATAGCAGAAAACAGAATTTAATAACTTTTTTTAGTGTTTTATTACAGAAAATGAACAGCTGTTTAGGCTTACCTGATTTGACAGGATATTTTAGAGCAACATGGATATAAGGCTGTTATACGTAACAAAAGCAGAAAACTACAATTCAAGTGGAAAGTGATGATGATAAAGCGGGGAGGGGGGGGTTTCAAGAATTAAGGAGAGTGGTATTTTTGATTCAGATCCTTAAGTAGAATACAGTCATATAGCTAATTATATTCTTAAAGCAGTATAAATTTTTCTAAGAACTAAGCCAACAAAGGAATGAAGAAAGGAGATTCTGCTGATAGTGTCACTGCAGATAGTGGTATATAAAAGAGGCAAAAGGAGGCTGGAATTTACTGGAAGAAACTGGCAAAGGAACCAAGATATTGGGAACAAGTAATTAGGGAGGGAAAAATAATAGAATGGGAAGAGGCCAAGAAAACATTAAAACTGCAGGCTAGGTACTGCCTTCCCTGTTAGGGATTGATATTAGAGTATTGACAAAGAGAAAGGCATAGGAGAAACCTCATTGAAGGCCCTAACTTTTTTAGTTGAATCTAGACTAGAAGCTGCTGTTATAAAAAGGGATAATTAGTAAAGCATATAAAATATTGCACAATAGCTATAGGAATCAATCAACATGGGTTAAAAAAGATTAGGAAGAGGGACTGGGTAAGCAATTCACAAAGAAACAATGGGAGGGCATATGTATGGCTCGCAGATGTGCAACAAAGTCTAGAAAATTAAGGAATTTTGCTTGGAAGTGTTTGCATAGGTATTTTTATACCCTAAGCAGAATACAAAGAATTTTCCCTTGGGTAAAGGACAAATATTGTAGTTGTGTCGTGGAAGAAAGACATAACTGGGAGCATATGTTTCTGGAGTGTAATGAATTAGCATATGTAGCGTCGGGTTGATTTTTGTTATACAGAAGAGTATATGTGATGTATAATGTTTGTACCCATGAACATGTTAATACGGTTTGTTTTATTTTATGTAATGTAAGTTTGCCAATGTTACAAATAATAATTCATTAAAAGCGTTTAAAAAAAGATGGGCAACTGCTCTATGTATAAAAAGTGATATCTACATTTTGTATGTAACAATGAAGGTGGGACTTTTTCCTCGTAAATTTTTAAAATGCAACTATTACTAAGAAAACTTACTAAGCATCTGAGCACTGATAAGAGAATAGACAAAGTTAGTAGAGACAAACATTCCTGTCTCAATAGTAAAGTTGACAGACAATTTGACAGAATGGAAAGGATGATGCAGTTCTTATGTAGAAAAATTTCCAGACTCTAAAGTTAGAACATTTTAACATCTAAGTGCCAAAAGTAGGTATGACATCTCAGCTTCCATTGCCTAACTGTGACTCTGAACAAGTCACTTAACCAGACACCGCCTCTGGTCTGAGTCTGAAAAAGGTCCTTGGAGATCAGTGCCCTACCCATGATGACAAATACAGATAAATAAATTATGCCTTGTTTTTTCACAAACATGGAAGGTGTTTCTTTCATTGGATTTGAATTTCATATCTTGAACAGAATTAAATCTGCTATTAGAAGGGGGTGCATAGAAACAAATTCAGAAAAATTTTGAAACGTACTGGCAGATTTCATTAAGTTTTTCTGTTTTTCCAGCTTAAATTAAAACCTATTGTGTAATTGTTAGCTAAAAAAGCTTGTGTTTAATGCCACATTTTATATGTAACATCTAGTGCAAGGTACAAACATATTTATGTACAGTATCTGATTCGTTGTGCAGCACGTATGATTAACTTTTAAACAAAAATCAACTAATTTGATCTAAAAAGAATGTTGCCGTTTTCAAACTTCACATAAAAAAAGACTACTCAAAATGAAACACTTTTATTGAAAAAAGTTAGCGCTTTCATCCCACTACTTTTAAGACTTCAGATTCCTTCAGACTTTGAGTCTGAAAATGTCTTAAAAGTAGTGAGATGAAAGAGCTAACTCTTTAGTGAAAGTGTTTCGTTTTGAGTGAAGGCATGTTTTTTGTTTTTTATTTTAAGTATTTTAATTAATGTTTTAATATATGGGAGCTCATGATGATGTTGGTGTTCAAATGATTTATTTGTGAGATTCGTTAAGTTATTTACGCTGATTTGTTTTAAAAAAAAAAGTGTCTGAAGGAGTTCTTAATTGTGAATAAAGTGCTAATTTAGTCTTTCTTTTTTGTGGGTATCATTGGTACAGTTATTTTGTAGCATTGCTTATAAACCCCTGTAGTTGCATTTTTCTTTTTCTTTTAAATTTCTTTCCTTGCTGATGAGTTTTGCTCAGGCCAGTCTTTCATTATAACATCTTTCAGAAGTTGCATTTCTCAGTCATTATCAGTACACCTCTGAAATTCTTCAACTTTTTTTTCCGTCATTGGTAACCGCAGTATTATCCAGTGAATCTCTGATTCTTATGCTAGAAACTCTTCACATTTCTCTGGTAAATAATCTGTACTCATCATATCTGCTGCATAAATTCTTTACCCAGACACTTTCATGTCATACTTTCTTAGGTTATGTAGTTTCCTTTGCAGTGTGAGAAGTGCCTTATAGGGAGTTTCTGAATATGCATTAGAAAGGGGTTGTGGACTGTTTCCAACTGAATTTCTTTACCGTAGAATTTCTTACATCTGTACAGTACTGTTAACGGTTCCTTTTCTATCTGAGAGTATCTCTTTAGTGCATGTGTAAATTCATTTGATCCATGGACATCTGATCTGTTTTCATCTAGCATCATAGCTCATGCACCATTCTGACTGTCCTCTTCTTACAACATATCTGGCTTATTCACATCATTGAATTGTAAACTTTAAGCATTGGAAACTAGTTTATTAAGCATTTAAAATATGTTGGTCTCTCCAGGGCTTTCACTCCCAACTGTGTGTGTTCCTGTAACAGATGACGTTATGTTGTCCTATCTCACCTTCATTCTTGCTGGTTTGGTTCGGAACCGAACATTGGTTCCAACTCGGCCACATGCTAAAGCTCAGGATCTTTCACTGGCTTGAGGCTACAACCTGTCCCAAGATGCCTAGCTGCTATTCGCCAGATCTCTTTTGCCGCTTGCAGCTTCGGGATTGCTCTTCGCTGGCTCAGGCTAAGTGGATTTTTTTCTTTGTATATTTACGACATTATTGCCTAAAAAATAGTAGTAGAATATCCTTTTCTTATCTCTATATCTAGTGTGTCTCTTGTTTTTTGAGGAAAAGTCTTTCCATTCTTGTTGACTTTAAGTTTGACATCATTTTTCTAGGCCTCTGTCTAGTGTTGCCATTCTGAGGAATCCGTTTAAGTTAGAGGATTCCCTTCTTCCTTTCCTTAGCCCGTTTTAGTTAGATGGCTTCCCCTTTTCTTTCTTCTCCGTTTAAGTTAGAGGAGTGCGTCGTTTAAGTTCGAGACCCTTCTCTAACTTTCTTCCATCTTCCTATTTTTTCCAAAAAAAAAAAAAAGAAAGAAAGAGTTTGTTGTTCCTACTTTGATTAGTCGTGTTTGTTTTTTGTAGACTTGTGTAGTTGTTTGCCTTTCAGTGAGATTTAACTGACCTGGTGTCTTTCACTGCTAATTGTATCCTTACACTGTTAGTCATTGTTTGTTGTAGGATATTGTAGGATAGTATAATTCTTTGTACTTGAGTGAGATTTAACTGACTAGTACATTTCTCTACTGATTGTATTTAAACTGTCAGAGTCAGGTTGTCTAAGGAGACCAAGCAGTCTGGTTTCAAGAAATGTGACTTGTGTACACAAAAAATATCACTTACTGATGGGCACACTAGTTGTGTGTAAGGCTTAGGCACCGTCCACCTGCAGAACTCCTGTTCTGTTTGCCATGGGTTTAGCTCAAGGGTCCTGCAGGAGCGGAAAAATAAGCTTATTCTAAAGGGTTTGCTAAAGGGGCTTTTTGACTCGGCTGTTGAAGGGACTCAGGCTTCCAAACCTTCGGACAAATCACCCAAAACCTCTTCAGCTCCAGCCTCTGAGCCATCAAAGAGACTTGAGAAATTGAGCCATGTTGGTTCCACTGGTAGTTTCGGAACCATCGAGCAGTCAGAAAAGGAGCCGGTCACTGTCCCTGGACCTGATTCATTTGGTGCCGCAGTCTCCTTTACTGCAATCGTCGGCAGGTAGCCACAAGTCTTCCCATTCCTCTCGGTCATCCAGGAGTCTTTTGGATGATGATGTGGAATGGGTGGTAAGAAGATTGCTTCGTACACCGGCCTTGGCAAAAATTCTCTCCAGGCCAGCCCAGAGGGTCATGGATCTGACCCCAATAGCTTCTATACCTTCGGTTCCTCCTCCGACTCAGTCGAGTTTGGAGCCTGAGTGCCTGGAAGTCCTAGTGGTGGAACCTTCAGACCTGAAATCCATTCCCGGAGTTGCGGTGCTGATCTCCGCTCCGACCACTTCCATGTTGTCGTCCATGGAGGGATCTGGGGGCCAAAACTCCCTCGTTGGTTCTGGGGGGAGAGTCAAACCAGACCCCTTGTCAGATCCAACTCTCCCACTCGGGGCTTCGGCACAGGTGAATTCGGCTCCCACATCAGCCTCTGATCCATCCTCCTTGGCATGGGGGAGATCTCCCAGTTCCTCATAGCAGGAGGCTGTCTTGGCTCAGGATCGTGGTGCCTTCGAGGTTATGAGGAGCATGCTTTCCTCTGAGACTGCTCCATCCTCTGCTCCAGCTGCTCTTCTCCCCAAAGGGCCAGTGTCAACCTCTACACCATCCCTCCAGCCCCAGCATAGAGAACCAATGCCCCGGGATGCCCCAGGTGGCTAAACCCTCTCTTCCGAAACATCCCCCCGAGGAGGTCCCTCGGAAGAGAACGTGTTAGAGGAAATGCACAGACTCCCCTGAGTCTGTGACATTGGATATCGACGTAGAGGATTCAGAAGGGTCCCCACGTTCACCCGCTGAGGATGTCTCCTTTTCAGACATCCTAGAGATCCTGAAACAGAGAGGTGGCTGGAAAACCCTCTCCCCCTTCTGAAGATGAGTCAGTATACCTGGAGGCATTTGGTTCTCGACCCTCCACCTCTTGGGTGTTTTCGCCTTTCGACCAGCTCCTGGGTGTAGTCAGTCGGAAAGAGTGGAGCCTGTTCTGAGGAGGCCCAACAAATTTATTACAGCCCTGGAAGACAAGACCGTTTTTGACCAAAGGTGTCCCAGTAGATGCTATGGTGGTGGCGGCGGCCACCAAGAAGGAATTAGCTGAAACTTCTGCATCTGTCCATCCTCTGAATAAGGAGTCTCGAACGATACACAGATACGGATAGTGTATGTTCTCATCAGCGGCCTCTACTCTTTGGTCACTGAATTACTTATCCCATTTTACTCGTCCTCAGAGGGATCTCCTCAAAGAGCTAGGAGATACCATACAAGGTGCTACAGCTCAGGGAGTATCTGACAAAATAAACTCTCGGCTTCCGTCCTTAACCTCTATTACTAACTCCTTCTCCATGTGCATCATTTCTTATGCGGCCAATGGAGTGAGCAGGGCAGCAGGCACAGGAATAGCTCAAAGGAGACATTCCTGGATGCATCTTTGTGAGTTTGCTGAACCCTTTAAGTCTTCCTTTATTGATGCCCCATTTGATGGCTCATCCTTGTTCAGGCCAAAAGTGAAAGAGACTCTCACCAGGAGTGAGCAAGACTGCAAGACTCTGTCTGCCATGGGAATACCTTTTTCCACCCCTACTAGGCCTTATCCCAAAGGTCAGAAAGGCGGGAAAATGTGGTTCCAGAAATCCAAAGGAGCCTCGCCAGACACTCATGGTGAATTTTCCCCTAGGGGTAGAAGAGAAATAACAGAAGATGCCATCCTCATGGCAGAGCGGGTCCGCAGAACCAGGGTGACAGAGATACGTTCTCAGGTTGACCCTTCCAGCGCTCCTGAAAGGAAGCTCGTCTGTCAACCTTTGGAGGCAGTCAGGGGACGATTATCACTTTACCCAAAAGCCTGGCTAGACTTGACTCAAGACAAGTGGGTGCAGTCCATCATATCCAGGAGATGCATCATTCCTTTCTTTCGTCCACCCTTTCCATCAGAGTCTGTCCCAGACAGATCACCCAGTCAAAGGGATCAGGCAACCCTAGAAATTCACAGGTTGCTAGAAAAAAAGAGTCATCCAAGAAGTCCCTGCAGACCAGATTGGGTCCGGAATTTACTCAAGGTTCTTTTTAGTTCCAAAAAAGACAGGGGACTGGAGACCAATTTTGGATATTCGCAGACTGAACAAGTCAGTAAAGAAAACGAAGTTCCGATGGTAACACTGCAGTCTGTACTCCCGTTTTTGAGACAGGACAACTGGATGTTTGCTCCATAGAACTTCATGATGCATGCTACCATATCAGGATGGACAGACAAGCCAGGAGATATTTACGCTTCATGCTGGGAACCAGTCATTACCAAATGTCCTTCAAGGATGCATCTGCAGTCCTTACAAATGGGTAGTCCTGTCGTCAGGCAGCCCTTCGGCCGGCCGGATTCCAAAGTCTGGGTCTGGCTTCGGCTGGTGTCGCACTTCACCCGACATCATAGCTGCAGTTTTTCGGGTGTAAAGGCATCAGCCGACGCCATTTTCCTCAGTCTTTCTTGCCGCGGGGCGCCCGAAGCAGAAGCTGTTCGCAAGTGCCGGTCGGTCAGAACCAGAGATTACTACGAATACTACTTCGAAGACTTCTAAAAAGCTAAGTACCCCGTTGGGGACTCTTTCTTGCCTCAGCCGATGTCAGAAAAAGTGAATAACTGTTTAACTTGTGGGAAACAAATACCTCATAAAGATTTCCACTCTTACTGCTTACCTTGTTTAGGCCCAGACCACGACGTAGTAGCTTGTCTAGCCTGTGCTTCTTTTAACCGACGGACGCTTAGACGTCGGTCGGAATTTGCAGAACAGTTTTTCGGCTCTGATTTTGCTTATATCATGCCGTCGGACCCTCCGACTTCACAAGTTACCAAAAAACGCAGGGAAAAGGACCGACACTCGCGGTCCGCGGTTTCGGCCGAAACCGCAGTTAAGCCAACCACGAGTGTCTCGGTTTCGGCTGAAACCGAGCAAGCGGTTCTTCCCCCAGCCGAAAACATGCCTTCTACCGAGGCCTCTTCTAGCCTGGTGGAATCGGCTTCTGAAATCCAACCTTCAGTTGCGGTTTCTCAGGAATTATCTGACACTATTCCCTTGGATATTTCAACCCCTGCACGTGGAGCTGCTAGGCCTCCTGCAGCCATGTCTATTAAGGCCTTTGCCAGGGCTAAAGCAGCCAAAGCTTCAAAAATGGTGCCTGTCAAACCTCCCTCCCACAGGCCCAGCACCAGTTCCCATATGCTTTCTTTGGCTGAGGATCTCATTTCTTTAATTCGTGGATCCCAGCCTCATCCAGACAGGACCTCTCATCCACCTCCAGAGAAGAGGCCTAGAGCAGAGCCCCCTGAGCCAGTATCCACAGATGATTCCTCTGATGACTCAGAACATACAGACCCTCCTGAGGCTCCTTATTCCCCTTACGAAGACTCTGATGCTGAAGAGTCCATTCCTTCAGCCTCTCCACCTGAGGAATTTTCCTTTGGGGAAACCTTGCATGCTATGAGGGAACAATTTCAGTGGCAGGGCCAAGATTTCTCAGACTCCAGAAAAAGGCTTAGAACCTTTCTACATTTGCCACAGCATAGGCCTTTAGCTATACCTCCAGTTCTTTCTGTTGTAGATGATGCATTTAATGATGCTTGCACTGCTCCTGATTCATTACCTCCGGCCCCTGCTAAGCCCGATAGGTTCTACAGGGTCCCGGACACTCATCACCATTTATACAAGGCTCCTTTTGCAGATCCAGAGACTATCTCCCAGGGCCCTAAAGCTGTAGCAACTACATCTACTAAAAAACCCCTCCCCTCTGAAAGGGAATCCAGATCCTTAGAGAGATGGAGTAAAAAAGTTTACACCTCTGCTACTTTGTCAGCTAGAGCTTTGAACTGTCAATTTCATATGATTCAATATCAAGAGTTTATGCTTGACCAGTTAACTAAAAAGCTGTCCTCTGAAGAATCTTTAGATAAAAAATATGTTCAGGAAATGGTACATAACATACAGCAGGTTAGTAACCATTCTTTAAAATGTGGCTATGATGCACTGGAGGCTTCCTTTAGATCAGCCATGACTGGCACAGTTATCAGGAGACATGCATGGTTGAAAGAGCAGGCATTACCAGACCATGTCAAATCAAAGCTTTTGGATGCACCCATGGACAAAGTCAATTTATTTGGTTCCCCTGCACAGCAGGTACTAAAAAAGATGGAAGAGAAGGCGAAATCTGTACAAACAGTGAAAGATTTCTTACAGGTTCAACCTCCAAGGTTTAGCAGGAACTGGCCCTCCAGGAATTGGTCCTTTCCGGACTCCTCTAAGACACAGAGAGGCAGGAATAGGCGTTCAAGAGGCAGAAACCAATCCAGGGGTGCCTACAGGGGACGCCAGTGGCAAGGTAACAACCAGCGGGGCACGGACGCAGCCACCACCACTACAACAACACAATCACAGTGACTTGGCTGTGGCGCCGCCTACCAGGGAACAACTGGAAGCACCCTTAGGCGGAAAGCTAACCTTATTTTCAAAGAACTGGCATTGCATCACAAGGGAAAAATGGATTTTGCAAACAATAGACCAAGGTTACAGGTTCCATTTCCATACTCTACCAGGAAAGAGATGAATGCCAAACCTACCACCTACTCAAAGGGCAGAAGCTCTAAAGCAAATATCTCAATTATTAAGAATGAGAGCTGTGGAAAAGGTACCATCTATGGTACAAGGAAAGGGATTTTACTCCAGACTCTTCCTGGTACCAAGAAAAGAGAGCAAATGGAGGCCTATTCTCGACCTGTCCACTTTAAACACATTCCTCATTGTTCCAAAATTCAAAATGCTGACCCTACAGCAGCTTCTTCCCATGCTGGGCAAGGAGTCTTGGCTGGTAACTCTAGATCTCAAGGAGGCATACCTGCACGTCCCCATACGACCAATTTGCAGAAGATACCTCAGATTTCTTGCAGGATCAGAGCATTATCAATTCTCAGCATTGCCCTTTGGCTTATCTACTGCGCCCAGAGTGTTCACGAAATGCCTGGCATCAGTAATTGCTCATTGCAGACTTCAGGGGATCCAAATTTATCCCTACCTAGATGACTGCCTGATACAAGCGGACAACAAAGGCAAGCTAACAGAAGACTTACAAAGAGTCATTTACCTGCTGCAAGCCCTGGGATATACAGTCAATATAAAAAAGTCAAGGCTGATTCCATCCCAAAGAATAACTTTTCTGGGTGCAGAGCTGGACACATCCAAACAAATGGCATTCCTAACTGCAGAAAAGAAAGAGCAACTACCTCTCTACTTCTTGGCATTAACAAAGCAGAACCATCTAACTGCAAGAAAGGTACTGCAAGCCCTAGGCTTCATGGCATCCTGCATAATTATGGTCCCTCATGCCAGACTGCATATGAGAAAGCTACAGTGGTACCTAAAGAATTTGTGGTCCCAACACAAGCACAGCCTAGAAACCAAAATTCCAATAATCCCATGCCTGAAGCAAGAGTTCCTATGGTGGGCTCAGGCCTGTCAATCAAACACAGGATTGCCCTTCTGCAACAGTCAACCAAGCCAAACCATCACGACAGATGCCTCAGACCTCGGTTGGGGGGCACACATGCTGGACAAGTGCATACAAGGCTTATGGACTCAAGACCAGCTGCCTGCACATAAATCTAAAGGAAATGCTGGCAGTAAAATTGGCAATCCAGTCATTCAGACCATTTCTCCAAGAAGGTCAGTTGATGATAAGGACAGACAACACCACAGTTATGTGGTACATCAACAAACAGGGAGGCACACATTCATATCCTCTATGCCGGCTGGCACTGGACCTATGGGATGTGGTTCTGAGCTACAACATTCAGTTACAAGCAATTTTTGTACCGGGAAAAGAAAACATTCTAGCAGACATATTAAGCAGAACTACCACAGATGCCCACGAATGGATGCTGCATCTGGACATCTTCAAAGCCATCACAAGAGAATGGGGATTACCACAAATAGACTTATTTGCATCCCCACTCAATCACCAGCTAAAGAAATTCTGCACAAGGACGTACCACCCACTTGCTTGGAAGGTGGACTCCCTATCTTTCAGTTGGAAAACCTGACAGCATCGCATTCCCACCACTTCCTTTGATGCACAAGGTGCTTTTGAAGATCAAAGAGGAACGTCCAAGGATCATTCTGATAGCTCCAGACTGGCCAAGACAACATTGGTACCCATTGCTGAGGAGCATGTCTCGGGAACAAATATGGGCACTGCCCCTGATCCCATTGCTGTTAACACAGAACAACTACAACATCCTGCATCCAAACCTGAAAACTCTGCAGCTAACTGCCTGGAACATTACATAGGAACAATTAACCCAAATTTATCCCAAAGGGTTAAAGACATAATCCTTGAGGCTCGTAGACCTTCAACAAGAAAGAATTATGCAGCAAAATGGAAAAGATATCTCATTTGGAGTACTGCAAAGGGAGAAGATGTGGCACTGGTAAACATAGCCAACATCCTGGAGTACTTGGCAGAGCTCTTCCATACAGACCTGTCTTATTCTTCCATCAAGATACATGCATCAGCTATTTCAGCAGAATACAGCTTGGATCCTCCTGTCTTCTCTCATCCTCTGCTCAGACAGTTTCTGAGAGGAATTAAAAATGTAAAACCTCCCAGGAAACCACCATTGCCAGCATGGGACTTGAACTTTGTGCTAGAAAAATTGACACTTCCCCCTTTCGAACCAGCAGCAACAGCAGAATTACAATACTTATCCTGGAAGACTGCTTTCCTGCTGGCAATCACCTCAGCATGAAGGGTGTCTGAACTACAGGCATTAATGGCAGTACAACCCTTCCTGATCTTCCATCAAGATAGAGTGTCCATGAGAACAAATCCTACATTTATGCCTAAGGTGGTATCCAGAGTGTCTTTAAATCAGGCTATCCACCTACCTACATTCTTCCCCAACCCACAGAACAGGGGAGAAAGACTGTTGCATACCTTGGATGTACATAGACAATTACGCTACTACCTGGACAGGACCAAGTCCAATAGAAAAACTGACCAGCTTCTGGTAGCATATGCAACAGGAAAGGAAGGAAAACCAATTTCAAAACAGACAATCTCCAAATGGATAGGAAATTGCATTAGATTTTGTTACTCCTACCACGGAAAGAAAACTCCAGAGAACATCAGGCCTCACTCCACAAGGGCTACAGCCACTACCACAGCTTTCTTACGAGGAGTGGCTACCAAGGACATTATAGAGGCTGCTACTTGGACCTCCGTGCATACATTTGCCAAGCATTACAATTTACCTTTATACTCTAGATCCCTAGCAGGTTTTGCCACTGCTGTTTTGCAAGGGATCCTAACTACACCATAATCTCTCCTTTTTCCTCCTCCCCTAGTTTAGCTATGGTATTCTACCCATTTGTAAGGACTGCAGATGCATCCTTGAAGGACATAGTACAGTTTTGTACCTACCATAAATGTAGATGTCCGATAGGAATGCATCTGCAGTCAGGATTACCCACCCACCTTCCCCTCTGTGGTACTCCTAGGGTATTTGCCATCCTTCAGCTAGCTTGGGGGGGATCTATTATGGTGTATTTGTTTGTATATATGTACATACATGCTTATTTTATGTATTTGCTCTCTACTATTTGGAAACATTGGTATTTATCCAAATTTAGCCATCCAAGAGGGCACCTGGCATCTGGGGCAAGAAACACTGAGGAAAATGGCGTTGGCTGATGCCTTTATACCCGAAAAACTGCAGCTATGATGTCGGGTGAAGTGCGACACCAGCCGAAGCCAGACCCAGACTTTGGAATCCGGCTGACCGAAGGGCTGCCTGACGACAGGACTACCCATTTGTAAGGACTGCAGATGCATTCCTATCGGACATCTACATTTATGGTAGGTACAAAACTGTACTTTCAGAGCTCTGCCCTTTGGTGTCACTACAGCCCCGAGAATGTTTACCAAATGCATGGCAGTAGTTACGGCTCACCTGAGGTTGTCATGGATTCCGGGTGTTTCCATACTTAGATGACTGGCTCCTGACTGCCACCACCGAGCAACTACTAACCAGGACAAGAGACACTACCATTCATTTCTGCTCAGAACTGGGCGTTACTATAACTTTATGAAAAATCTGGCTTGTTGCCAACACAGCATATTACCTTTATAGGGGCATACTTAAACTTAAAAGACATGGTGGCAAAACTGCCTCATGAAAGAGTTCAAACGCTACGCCATCAAGTGTCAATATTGCTCAAGAAGAAGAAAGTGCAAGTAAAATTTGTCCTCAAGGTTCTGGGTTCAATGGCTGCTGCAATAACGCTAGTTCCACTGGCACATCTACACATGAGAATATTGCAGTGGTTACTTTTCGCTCAGTGGTCCATGCAGGAGTTGCCCATGTCACACAAGATTCTCATTATGAACACCTGCAAGAGGGACCTACACTGTTGGCTTCAGTCTACTCAGGTAACGATAGGCAGACCGTTTGTTCTCCCCCAACTTGTACTACAGTGACCACGGACATTTCCCAGATGGGGGGGGAGGCATTATCTGGGACAGACTGTCCAAGGGATTTAGCAAGAACATGAGTACTGCTTGCACATCAATGTCCTAGAGATGAGGGTGGTGCTTCTGGCATTGCAGGCATTCCAGAGTTCTCTTCCAATAGGTACTATTGCAGTACAAACAGACAATATGTTCGTGGTGTGGTACATCAACAAACAAGAGGGAACAAGATCCTACCCCGTATGTCAAGAGGCTCAAAGAGTATGGCAGTGAGCAATTTTGTCTCATTGACTTCTGACTGCAACACACATCCCGGGGAAATCCAACGTGATAGCAGACAGATTGGGCAGAGCAATTCTTATGCCTCACTAGTGGTCCCTGAATCAGGAAATTGTGAACCAAATTTTTCGCAAGTAGGGCCAGCCTTACTGCAATCTTTTTGCCACGCCCATCAACTCCATGTACAGCAGCTACTTTGCCCTAATTCTCCCTCCGGTGGAGTCACCAAGGGATGCACTTATGATTGGCTCCTGGGACTTCTATACGCCTTTCCCCATTTCCATTAATCCCCAAGGTTCTCCAGAAAGCCAGGTCGTTGACTTGAAGGATAATTCTCATTGCTCCTTACTGACCTCCTCAGATATAGTTCCCCTTTCTTTGGCCCCATTTACAGGAGGAGCCTTGGATCCTGGACCCAGTGCCGGATCTTCATCAGTCAGGAATGCTTCACCCCTCTCTTCAAAGCCTCAAGCTGACAGTTTGGTTACTCCACTTCCAGTCTTAGCCAGGCTTCCAGAACTATCCCCGGCAGTACAACACATTCTGGTTTCATCACACAAGGATACAACTAGGAAACTTTATGCAAGCAAGTGGAAGAGGTTTTCTTGTTGGGCTGACAATAACCACATAGATCCCTTTACAGTCCCTGTATCTGCAATCCTGGAATGTTTAACAGAAATTTTTAATCAAGGTGGAGCGGCAGCCACGATACGAGTACAACTAGCTGCCATATCTAATTACCATGTGGGAGACATAGGATCTAATGTAATGTCCCATAGATTTTGCAAAGCCTTTCTCAGGGGCAGATTCCTTTTAAGAACCCCCATAAGACAACCACAACCTCTGTGGGACCTAAATTTGGTATCATCATCCTTAATTCTTCCCCCATTTGAACCAGCCTCTTCTTGTTCACTGAAGTTCTTATCTTGGACGACAATTTTCTTAACAGCCATTACCTACACTAGGAGGGTTTCAGAACTGCAAGCTCTGTCTATCCACCCTCCCTATCTGATTTTCCACAAAGACAGAGTTTCCCTCAGAACAAATCCTTCCTTTCTGCCAAAAGTCTGCTCTGAGGCCAATTTGAATCAGTTTATCGAGTTACCTGTACTTTTTCCTAATCATATCAACAAGGCAGAATACAAGCTTCGCTAATTGGATGTACATAGACATCTACGCTTTTACTTGCATAGGACCAAAGAATTTAGAAAATCTAACCAACTGTTTGTTTCATTCTCAGAAAATAGGAAAGGTACTCCAGTTTCAAAAGTCACCTTATCTAAATGGCTTATAGATACCATCACTTATGTCTACAACTCTTAGAATAAACAACTGCCAGGGAAAATTAAGGGACATTCAACTAGAGCTATGTCCACTTCCACTGCTTTTCAAGCTAGACACCCTTTGGATTCAATTTGTGCTGATGCTACATGGGTTAACCCTCATACCTTTATCACTCATTACAAAGTAGATGTGGCCTCCCAGAACAGGGCATCCTTTAGTTCCACTGTTCTGAAGAGCCTATTCCCTTGAGCCACCTGAGAAAGAAGGTGCTGAGGACACTGTCCCAACCAGCAAGAATGAAGGATGAGATAGGACAACACAACATAAAGAAGTTATGTACTCACCATAACATTCCGTGTTTGTTGTCCATGATCTTGCCTTCATTCTTGTATCCCACCCTTCCTTCCCCCTTCCTGGAGGATCGAGAGGAAACTACAAAATTGGCTATTAATGGTCTGATTCCTTTCATGCCTCTTCAGTTTTGGACAGCGCAGCTGTTACAGTTACACTATGGGTTAGCATAGCCTGGTGATTAGTTTCTCAAACGAGATCTGGGGAACAGCTGCTAGGCATCTTGGGATAGGTTGTAACCTCGAGCCAGTGAAAGCTCTCAAGCTTTAGTATGCAGCCGAGTCGGAACCGATGCTCGATTCCAAACCCAATTAGCAAGAATGAAGGTGAGATCGTGGATAACAAACCTGGAACGTTATGGTGAGTACATAACTTCTTTTTTTTGAGACATGGTTATATCAGACATATTAGGTGCAGATCTTGCAAGATACTGCATTATTTCATTAAACACTTGTAATAGCTGCTTGTTTGCTGGGCTTGGCGTTTAAATTTTTTTTTTCTGAATCTGACTCCTACCCTCTTTATGTGATAGCAGTTGTATCAGTCTGTCATGCTTTTTTATTTATTTATTTATTTTTTTACTGACCTCACACTAATAGATCATCAGTTATGTTTACAGCCCAGGCAAGCCTTAAGTTACATGGGCAGCAGCTCTTTTGAACATTTTTGGTGCTGCATAAATATCAGATAGAACTACAGAAATCTGTATATTTGTAATGTCATATTAAGTGTATACAGTTTACAGCTCTGTCTAGCCTTCTCTCCCAGAAAAGCTTAACATTTGAAATTCTTGAGACCACTTCTTCAGTTGTAAGCAATAAATAACACTTATGTAATCAGTTTAATCAGATTTTGCAGATCAATACAAATTTGATTATTGTCTTTCTTCGTAAAATTGACCTTGTTCACCAATGCTGTTTGCTGCAATTGCTTTTTAATGACACCTAAAGCCTCCAATCTCTTATGTTCTGCTTTGCGTCTGAGTGCTATGAGTACTTTCTAGGAGAATAATATTCTTTGCACTGTATCAAGTTTTATTTGTATACAGTATTATTCTGATAAACTTCCTAAGTAAAAAAAAAAAATCAGCATAATTATTCATGGACTTTGTTCTTTATAGGATTGTGTATGGACTGAGGTTGCAAAATATTGAGTACGTTTTCTGAATTTGCAATTCATTTGGTGTTCACTATTGCAAATCGCTGGTAGTATGGTTTCTGTTAGTCTGGCAGCAGTGTTTGAAAATGTTTGGACTCTAGTATTTTTCATGGTTGTACAACTGTGTAGTTAATATGTATAAGTAAAAGTGTTCATGCGTGCGTGTTTGTGGAGAGAAGAGCTGTACATGGAGAGTGCAGGGGGGCTTGCTCCTCACACACACACACACAAAACTGCTTTCTTGCATTATTTGCATTTGACTGAAGCTTTACCCATTGTTTTTATCCAGTTAAGGCTTCAGCACAGTGCACCTTGATAAAATGTAATTGCACATTTTGGAGGATATCATTGATATGGTTGTTTATATTATTTCAGATACCTCTGTGACAATGCATTTGATTCTCAATACATGCAGTATTTTCTTTTGCACTTCGAATTTATTTACTATTCCTAGCTGATTTTTAGTTGATTCAGAATATTTACTTATTTCTGTAAAACTATTTGAAATACGGGTTTGTATTTCATATATTTTTTTACATCATCACTTTGTGATCTAACGGTGCTACCTGGTGACCAGCATAACTTCATAATGTGTATGGACTCTCTTCAGAGCTATCAGGTGCCAGCTTTTTAAAAGTGTTTGCTGAGAATATTTTGCATTCTTGCCCTATATCTAGGTTAAATTCTACAGTCTGTTCATAAAGGCATTGCTTTCAAATAGTTTGCTGTACATGTCTGTGTCAGTCTGTTTCAGATTTTGCAACAGCGTCAAGTATTTAACTTCCACAGTGCCAAAATCAGTTCACATTTATACATCTTTTCAATAGCATGCGCATTCTTTTGAACACACTTCATTTTCTATTTACACATTGTGGAAAAAATATCACTTTCTAGCATGTATTCTTTTTTAATTATTTATTTTAAAGAACAAAGTATATGCAATATTTGCAAAGACTAAATAAAAAAAAATCACACTGAAAATATAAACTGTGAAAACCTGCTTCATCTGATTGTAGCTTACAGTTGTACATTCAGTTATATTTTTCTAATAATTGTAATTTGGCCCACTATTTAAAATCATTTTTTGCCATTAGATGTTAAACTAATTGCATTCATTTGTTTTTTGGCATACAGTAGTAAAAAGTGCAATATATGCACAGAGTTCGGGGAAGCTTTACTTTTCCATTTTGTGGTGATTATCTTTCTTGCATAACTAACAATATTTGTGAAGGATTTTGAGCATTCGTTAATATTAATAAATCTGTAAGTAAACATCTGTCTGTGACAACACTCTAAAAAGATTAAATATCATTCCAATATTCATTTTTTTCACATTTTAAGAAAATGTGAACCCAGTTGCTTTTAAGATTTTTTTGACATTTCCAACATTTAACTTTTTTGGTTTTAACCATTCTGCTTATTATAAATGGGGTAATAAAACTTTAGGAAGATATTTGCAAGCAAAAAAATTCCAAAAAGAACTAGATGTTGTGTGGGCAATAGAGTTTAAAAGTAAAGCTTTATTTTCATTCTTACCTATATATTTTAGTTTGAGAAGATTAATAAAATTCCAGTATTTATACTTAAGATTTACAAAAATATTTTGTCTATATAATTTGGAAAAGGATATGATATTTTATTTATTATTTATTATTGGGTGACAGTGTTCTAACAACTTTGCATATGTTTCTTTTTCAGTTTGTAAGAATAAGCTCTTTTAAGTTTTGTGTTTATATTAAGAACTGTTGCCCACTTCTATTGCTCTAATTTAAACTTTTGCAATATTTTATTGCTTGATAACATATTTTTTCCATTTAGACAGTCTGGCCAGAATACTTTCAGTAAATCATTTTTTTTTTGTTTGATATAGGAAATAAAGTAAGTAGCCATTTTTGATTGAAGAGTTTTTAACAATAATATTTTGACAGGTTTTTAATATATTTACATATTTAGATTTAGTCTGAATTATTAATTTTATTTTGACTACCTGCAGCATTTTTATTAATATCTAAAGATCAAGTAATTTTTTTAAGGTAAGAGTTTTTGCAATAAAGTATATACATGTTTTCACTGAGCATCATATTTACTGTCTAACCAATGCAGAAAATTTAAGTATTGATCTATTGGTAGCAAATGCAAATCAGAAATTCTTGTCAATGTTTATCATGCCATCTACTACATAAAGCATAAAATAAAACTACATAGTGTTTTCTTTTTCTGCCATCTTAGAGTCTCATTCTCACATGACTCTCTTGATGTCTGTTATTTTTATAGCATATACTGCCATTGTTTCTTTTCTGATTATTTGACTTGCATTTTATTTTGCACACCCACTTTTCATTACTGAATTACTTTAACTGTGTACTAGTATTTTCACTTACTCTCCATACATCTATACATTTTTGATAAGGTCAGTTCTGGTCTGCTTTTGATAGTAGCCTGCATCTTGTTTGCTCATTTCTTATTCTGGCTGTTATTAGAGAATCATGTTACTCACCAAATTCAACATTTTTAGCTCTCCTCTTCAGTGCTTGTAATGTGAGTATCTCTATTATTACAGAATCTCCTGTTTTTACACGGAAATAACGTTTAATAAAGTAAGATTATTTCTGGGCAGGCCCTGTTTACTAGATTCACCTAATTGTTCTGTCTTTCTTCTCTTCAAGAAAAGCAAATGAGTTAAATACCTTTTTGATTTCTTCCACAATAGGAAGCATGAATCCAACACACTGTGAGAAAACACGTTTCAAAGAGATTCTCCAAATATAATGGAAGTTAGACTATATATCCTGCCTTTGTGTGTTACTTATTAAGCCTCCTGAATTGAAAGGAAGCTTAGAGCTGGTGAAGAAGCATTGTTAAAAATGGAAATTATTTTAATGTTTTGGTTTTAAAGTTTCACACAATGCTTCTGGAATAAGTTATTCTGTATTATCATAATGGCAAAGGGAAAATTGATTGTTTGGCCAGGATCTGTTTTGTTACCAATAGCAACCACTGTGGCACCATACTGCATATCTTACTTAAACAGTGTAATGTAGCTGCATTAGTTCCTTTTCTTTAGTTACTAGATGAAACACTTAACCAAATATAAGTGTTAATTTTCTCTAAGTTCATTTTAAGTTAATAGAGACACTATAGAAAGCCATTCCCCAGTCAGTGGCCCAAGTAGTGAGGAAGCGCACATGGAGTTGAATTGTTTGTTCCATATTTAATTAGGAAATGCTAGGTAAGAGTATAAGCAAGATGGAGTATGTCTATGTAGTCTGAAGTCCCTAACCTAAGTGCAAAGTTAACCAAAGCGATGCGGGATTGTTTATAATTTTGAACTAATAAGGTAATCTGAATATACTATAAACATCCACATATATGCACTTTAATTGGGAAGGTTAAACTCTGTTATAAATAGGTATGGATACCTTCCATGTGTAGGAGGCATGAAAAGTATTTCTGTCAAAGCTATAATTCCAAAAACATAGAATCTGAAACACTGTAACAGCATAGTACAAACCAGTAAAAAGAATTCAACTAACAAATTTAGCAAACAATGAATGTAGTAAAGCACAAAATACACAGCAAGGACAAGTTCCCTGCACCCCCATGATCTTAATTTAATGCACCAACTCCATACTGAAATAACCATGGGGGCAGGGCAGATATCCTGAAAGGGTAAAAGTCATGCACCTTATAGTCAGTACCTTATGTATAACTTCATTTAATCAGTCATTGTTCACTGTCCTCTTTACCTTATGCAGTTTCACTCAGTTGAATTTCTTCAAGTCTTTTGGGTTTGTAATACCATGATGAGAATGGACCCCATTTCTAAGTCAAAGTATTGTTAAAGTTCATGAAATTAGTATTGTTTCAGTCTTTGATGTCAACCAGAAGTGCTCTTTGCAGCAACCACAGTGTGCCCAGAACTGACTCCTTTTGCAATTCATATGGAGTTACATGTATCAGTAGCATATCTAAATATAACTGTAAAATCTTTTTTATGAGACGCATTGCCCCTTCTACTATTGGAATTGTTTGGGTATCTGTCTTCCATATTGCCCTCATTTCTGCCTGCAGATCCTGGTATTTGATGACTTTGTGTCTCTCTGCTCATAAGACACTGTAATCACTAGGTGTAGCAATTTCAGTGATCAATGCTACTTTTTTCTTTTTATGGACTACTATATCTTGGTTTCTCACATCTGTTTTTTTTTTTTTTTTTCAACTGTTGATGATGGCTGATCCCATATGATATAAACTTAATTTCCTATAATGCTTTGTGGCTCATGTTTCCATTGCTTCTTAGCTACCTCAGTATTGTAAGGTTTGCATAATCCCCCATGCAACAGTCTTGGCACATTATTATGCCTTTCAGTATACAGGCCCTCTGCCATTAGTATATCACACCCAGCAGCAAGATGTGAGACTGTTTCCAAGGCTGTTTTACAACACCTGCATTTGTCTTTTAATCTGACATGTTCAATGGACATTGTAAACCATTGTGTACTTAGTCCACTATCCTGGGCCAACAATATTAACCTTTTGTCTTTTGGTTTAAATTCACCTCTTCTTAACCATTCCTGTGTCAGATCCTGATCGACATGAGGTCATTCCAGGAGTTTCCTATATTCGCAGCTATATTTATGCCTTTTCCACATTTCTTGCCTTCCCATCCGATCCTTCACCATATATTCTTTCTTTTTGTTTTTTGGCACATTCAGTTGCTGCCTGATTTTTGTCTGCTTCTGGTTTGATTTCCATCCCCACTTGACACTGATGTGCTTCTGCTAAACTAAGCAGGGAAGTCATCTTAGACTTGTTCTCCTCATATATTAAAACTTTCAGTATGTTTGAAACTTCTGAGGTCAGCAGATATGTATGCAGTCCTATGTTTGGAAATCTATACATGTAATCAATTTACAGCAGGCCCATACCTCCTTCAGAATGGGGAATATATAATTCTAGGGATGTGTATTAATCATTTGATAAGCATGTAGCATTTTTCCTGTTTTCCTGTCCAGCTGATCCGATGCTTTTTGGGGCCAGTCAACCACCCCAAAACTGTAAGTTAGGACAGGAAGAGAATTTGGTTTATAGCGGGACTTTCTTCCTAGATGCCAGGACTGTTTTCTTTATTAATTTTAGTCTTCTAAAATATTGCTTCTAACTTTTGTTCACATTTGTTCATGTTTTGTTGTCGATCCTTTATCATCTGCTCAAGTTCTTTTATATTAGATTTCTGTTCCAGACTGATAATTTCTTGGTGATGCTACTTTCCTGATTTAAAGGTTGGTTTTGTACATTTATCACGACAAAATAAATCATCCACAAAAAGAAAATGAGAAGTCTTTGCACTTTGTTGTTTTCTGGAAGCCAAGTTGTAACTATGACCTGATCTGTTAATTAGACAAGGTTTATGGGTTAAGGGCAAGACAAGAGAGCAGCAGTGACGAAGAGTCACCCTGGAATATCCCCCTTTGAATTTTTATCTTTGGGATAATAATTTGCCCTTTATCATGACTTAGCTGCAGAGTGGTTTGCTACTGTTTCCTAGTCACTGCAGTGTAATTGATCAATATAGGGTGTGTTTTATAGATCTGTAAGCACTCCTTTATCCATGAATGTGAGATGCTGTCAGAGGATGTTATGTAGTCTATCCATGACATACTTGGATTCTTCCCCAGTTTACAATTCTGACTTCATTTAACATCAAATGATCCTTTGTTCCATATGACTTTCTGTTATTACTTTTTCATTTTATTGCCATGATTGAGTTTTCTTCTAAATGACTGTAAACTCTATCGGCATCAATTCCAGGGTATAGTTTTTACATCGTTGGAAGGCATGTTATTGGTCTATAGTTTTTAGGATAGCTTGTAGGTTCACTCTTACGGAAGAGTGTCATTTTTCCTGTTGTTAATCAGGTTGCTGTCTGCTCAGGATGCACAAATAAATAGTGTTTACTCAAGGCTAAATCTTAGTGTAAAGATGTTAATACTTAGTGAGATACTGCATCTGGGCCGTTTCCAGTTAAGAGCTTTTCTTAATTCTGCTGCAGTTTCTATTGCCATTACTTCATCCCATTTCATATCCTGTTCATTTGAACTTCTTACTGTTTCTTTTACTTCGATCCATTCAATATTTTTAATATGCCTGCCTAATGCTCAGGTCTTCCTCTTTCTGTCACATTTCAATCCCTCACAGACTGGAAAGATCCTAAGGCTCTTCTAACTCCTTCTCTGCTTCTATACCATATCCATAAGCTAATGTTCAGGCTTTATTGCTTCTATTCTTAATGCTGTCTCACTGTGTATCTGCATCTCTAATTTTCTGGCTGCTATTTTCCTAACTGAAACTTAACATTTTATTTTGCATGTGCTATTACAGTCAATGTCACACATTGCACTACCTACTTGCCACTTTTTTGGACACTGTCTACATCATGTATGGTGAGAGTGACTATTATTGTCTTTAGTGTTTTAACTGTATAGAATTGTCTAGATGTGTAGTAATATATTGCAATATCTTTTAGCAGTTTGTTCTTTCATCTTATTTTTTGTATAGTATTTCTAATGTAATTGTTATTGTATTGGATTATACTGTATTTGTATTGTACTGTATGTGGAGCTTTTTTCCCTGGGCCTCTGCTGAAAATGTGTTCTGTAGACCCAGTCAGACCACCCCGGTAAACCAATGTCAAATAAATTAATAAAACAAATAAATGTTCCACAGGTCTTTATAGATATTTCTCCAAAATGTGTCTGTCTCTTCTTTTCTGGTGGTATTTCTATTAATTTTGCCTTATTTGTTTCTTAATTCTGTATAAAACTTTTTTGGGTCATCAGTGAATTGCTTACTTTATACTTTTCCTTTATATTTATCTGCATATCTTCTAAGTTTTTCTGCATGTGCTGATATATTTAGTTTATTATTTGCAACAGTGTATGATAGAACCTGCCCTGTTCTAATAATGTGCATTGCTCATATCACATCTGTCTTTCTAAGATTTTTTTTGTCTGTTCCCTCTTCTATACTTTTCTAACAATGATACTACTTTTCTTAATTGCTTTATAGTTTTCTTTTTTCAAAACTTCCATAATGGCATTTGATTTCTTCAATTCCTTTCCATTTTTGCCCTGTGTTTTTGTGGTAATTTAGCTGCACAGTAATATATCTTATGCATTTCTGTTATATCACATAAATTTCTGTGAATAGTCTTGATTACTGTGTTAATTTGTTTTAACAAATTCTAGCATTGTGGGTCTTATTGACTTCTGTAATCTATTTCTTTCATTGTTCTTAATATGTCTGTCCATCTCTATTAAATCAAGCAACTCTTCCCTTAGATCATTTTCTTCTAAACAAAGGGCACATTCTTTGTTCTGCATTTTTGGTGGACATTCTACAGAAAGTTCTAGAACATATTCCTGTAACATTCTCTTTAGCTTCATTATGTCATTTGTTGCTCTTTCATGTGAGAACATACTGGCCAATCACTGCACAACATTGACTCCATCAAAGTTGCCACAATTTCCTGCTCCTTCCCTTGCTGTGCCACTCTAGCTGAACTTTTGTACTGGTTTTCTACTTAAGGTTCCAAAGTATCTTCATATGGCAGCTGATCACATGCGTCCCATTCCAGCAGTTTCTCCTTAATTTGGGGACTCATTTTCTATAATGCTTTGATGTTACCAGAGTTGGATTTTCTACACTAAATCCATTCACTTCTCAGTAATCAATAACTTGAGTTTCTATTTCTTTAACTTCTCCATTACTAATCCTCTTTTCTATTTCTCCCTTTGTTTTTTATTTTTTGTATTGTAAAATTTCCCATATCCAGACTCCTTTGCCTGTATTTCTCTTCAAATATCTTATGTATGCTGTTTTGTATTGATTAGTTTTGCTTTCACCTTTGCATAATTATTGCACCATAATAAATATTTTTTTCTTCCCAATGTCCATATTTCATCAGATGTCTCCATCTCCACATGTTTCTCCTTACTTTGGGGACTCATTGTTTCATAATGCTGTGATATAAACCTGTGTTAGACTTTCTCCACTAAATCATTCACTTTGTAGGTATTCCATAGCTTCAGCTTCTATTTGTTTAACTTCTGCTTTACTAATCTTCTGTTATACGTTCCCCTTTGTGATCTTATTTTTTTGTATTGTGAAATTTTCCATATCTGGATGCCTCAGTCTGTATTTCTCTTCAAATATCTTTGGATCTGCCTTTTTTAAGACTTTTTTTTTATTAATTTAACATATTTGCAATGCACACACACACACACACACACACACACACACACACACACACAGGAACAAGTTCAACATCACATACTGTTAGCTATCCCAACTACTAAAAGTCTTAGTATTATTTATAGATCTTGTTCTAATCACTTCTTTTTCAGTTTTACATAGCTTTGCTATTAAATTTAAAACTTCTTTCAGTGTAGGAACTGAGTTTGACTTCCAATTTTTTATAATATTTTTTCTAACTACTGCCAGTTGACTCCAGAAGATTTTTTGTTGCTTGGCTTTTACAGATAAAGGAAGTGGAACAGTCATTAGTATTACTGATGTAGTTAACGAACAATTATCAGACTATAACCCATTAAAAACATACATAGCTCTCTTCCCAATATACATTTAATTTTTCCTCAGCCCTTAAACATATGCATCATCAGTGTTTACAACTTTATTGCATCTCTAACAAACTGAAGAAATCATTTTACTAAACTTAGTGATTTTGTAGGGAGTAACATATATTTCCACATAAAAACTTTTCAATGTGAACTTGAAGAAGTTTGATTAACTGATTTAAATAAAGTTTTATTCTTACCATCTATTGCATCACTTGATCCACTACTATCTAAAAAGTTCCAGAATTCTGCATCAAAATTATTATTTATAATTAAGTTGTATAACTTGGACAAGCTGCCTTTATAGGTCAATTTACCATCAGTGATAGCATTCATATATTCATATAATGGAAGAATTGTGTCTGTTCCTGTTCATTCATATTATCTACAAATTCATTTACTTTCTTACTGATGGGTAATATTAATTAACAGATTCATCCAACTTATCTTTCATTAAATTTTCTGGTGACTTAGCATTTCCTTTTTTCTGAGCAATTTGATCATATTACTAATCCATTCATTTTAGTAAATTAATTTTAGCATTGTTCTGAATTTCCTTAAATCTAGAGGTGTGTGTAATGGGAAAGTACAAACATTTCCATTTTGATGTTAATGGAGTTTTAAAATCATGTTGCTTAACTGTTTAAATAATTTATTTCATATATACTGAGTCTAAAGATTGAAATTAATTTCCTTCTAAAGTAAATTTTATTAACCAGATGAAAGAATTGTTACATATTTCTAATTTATCATATTTGATAAACTTATAAGAATTTAGTATAATCTGCACCTGAATGGTTTTCCATTGACTATTATAAGTCGAGTATTTCCAGATGTTAATAGAGTTAAAATTTGCAGCAGTAGAATAAGATTCTACACCTGAGAAACTAATGCTAATATACTCACATAATCTTATATGATTTCTATAAATTCTCAATGTTTTAGGGTACCATAAAATTAAGTTAACATTTTTTTCCATATGAAGTAACACTTTTCAAATTATTATTAATATTCTTACTTACATCTTGATATATTTTTATTCCTAAATATATTTTTTCTGCCCAGTTATATTCATATTTATATTTACATTTATTGTCTAGTAGTTGATTTAACACAAAAGTTTTATTTTTATTTTTATTTTTATTAAATTTCAGCAGCAATACTTCTTGAATCTTTTAAATTTCCTCATCTATTTCTTCAGTTGAATAACTTAAATATCCTGTAGTTAGTAAAATGTCATCTGCAGAAAGCTGTGTTTTAGATTGACAGTCCTTGTTTTGGAGTCTCTGTACATTTTTTTAAATATTCCAATAAAATTTTCTGGAAATACAAATGCTTCTAAAGTTTTAAACAAGTAGTTCCAGTCAACAGAATCAAAAGCTCTCTCAATGTCTAAGCTAATTATGGTCAGTTTCTTGTTCATGCCTTTTGCTAAATCTGAGATAGTTACTATCCTTTTTATATTATCAAACATTAATCTAGTAACTATAAATTTTGTTTGATCCTTATTAATC